>NW_010267633.1:0-19695 GCF_000690775.1 Eurypyga helias
TGGGTGGGATTTAAGTTCCCTCCCACCCAAACCATCCCACCATTCCATGAATTCCTCCCGGTTCAGCCACGGCTGCAGCACTGGACCACCACCAGACCCTAACGCGGGGCGGTTGTGCCGTTTCAGTGCTGCCTGGCCTGCCACAAAAAGTGTCTGGAGAACCTGCTCGTCACCTGCGGCCACAAGAAGCTGCCCAACCGAGTACCTCTTTTCGGCATTGACTTCACGCAGTTCCCTCGAGATTTCCCGGAGGAAGTTCCTTTCATAGTGGTGAAATGCACCTCGGAAATCGAAGCTCGTGCCCTCGGGGTGCAGGTGAGCGGTCGGTTATTCTTGCTTTGGGATTCTCTGTAGCTGAAACTCCTGACCCCTCCTCCTCCCAACCATGCAGGGGATCTATCGGATAAGCGGATCCAAAGCCCGGGTGGAAAAGCTGTGCCAGGCATTTGAGAATGGGTGGAGTCTGGTAGAGCTCTCGGAGCACTCCCCCCACGACATCACCGGGGTCCTGAAGCATTTCCTGAAGGAGGTGGGTGCCAAATCCCTGTCGGAGAGGGACAGGTCTTGGCTGACCGGCTTCCTCAGCGCCAGACCAGCCGGATGAAGCGACAGGATGACGTAAGATGCCGTTCTTCCCCTCTCGCTGCAGCTTTCGGCACCGGTGATGCTGTCCCAGCTCTACAACGATCTCATCGCGCTCGCCAAAGATATACAAAAACCCGGGGAAGAGAAGTTGGATGGCTCAGGTTTCCCTTCAGATCCCATCCAGAGCATGAAGGACTTGCTGAGCAAATTGCCTGGAAGCAACTACAACACCCTGCGGCACCTTATTGCCCACTTGTACAGGTGAGGAGTCGGGTTGGCGTCGGGCCCGGCAGCAGGAGATCCCTGCTGACACCTCGCTGCCAGAGGAACGGCCAGCTCGGCTTGTGCCTACGGGAAGAGCATCCGGGCTGATCTAGAGCCAAGCAGGCAGTTGTGAGGAGGGTGAAAATTCATGGAAAGGACCATTTTGCAGCAATGAGGAGACAGTGTTAGTGGCCAAGAAGGACCCGAAGGTCCTCACTGATGACGCTTCATAGTTGAGGTGCAGAGCAGGAGGTCAAGGAATAACATGAAGAGGTCAAGGAATAACACGAACCAAGCCCCTTTCACCCAGCTCTGAACGTGGGTCGCAAGAAACAGCCACTCTCGTGAGGGCTGCGCCATCCAGGCAGCTTCCGAGGTTGTAATCTGGCGTTTCCCTGCACAGACCAGAGCTCTGGTCCCTGTGAAAGATGGGGGATGTCTCTCTGCTAAGAAACAGGGGGTTTGGTGCATTCCATCTGTACTCACAGCATTGGGGTTGGGAGCTGGGATGCCCCTAACCGTCCTGTTTCCCTTCCCCAGGGTGGCAGAGAAATACGAAGAGAACAAGATGTCCCCAAACAACCTGGGCATAGTATTTGGGCCAACCCTGATCCGGCCAGGCTCAGGGAACGACGTCTCAATGTCGTGCCTTGTGGACTCCGGGTATCAAGCCCAGATTGTGGAGTTCCTCATTCAGAACTACGAAAGGGTGTTTGGGATGGATGACCTGCCTTCATCCTTATCCCTCGGATGTGAAAATCCTTCGCAAGAAGCATCGACGGAAAGGGACGAAGGACCTCAGAGCCCAAACACAGTCCCGAATATAACTCTAGAGGTAGAGCTCCCAGACGCTGAGCTGGGCTTACTCACCCTGCTGTAGAGCCAGGAAGGTGGACTAGTCGTTAAAGAGAACGTTTGCCACGGCTCACGGAAGCGCTTTGCTGTCAGAGGGTTATTCCAAGAGGAAGGACAGAGAGCCTGTTGCACGGGGAGTGGGAGAACCAGGGAAGAGAGACATCACCCAGCAGCTCCTCAGACCACTCTGGGTGGTGGCAGACCACGATTTAGATCCCAGTCACCCACAGTAAACTGCTCAGGAATCTCTCTGTAAACAGCCCCACAACTTTGGAAGCAGCTGTGGGCACACAAGACCCGGCACATTCCCCCCTAGAGCCCTCCACGGCTCTGCTGCACCCCCAAACAGCAGCCACAGGGCCTGTTTCCACCCCCCTCCCCACTAGTGGGTGTTCCATGTTCTTCCCAAGCTCCATGGGTCTTCCCTCAATATTTCACAACCTATTGACAACACTTGAAAACCACAAGTGGCCACAGCATCCCCCAGCTGGGACATGGTGGGATGTTTTCCTTGTCACCGTTGTTTTCTGAGCAAGAACGAGGAAATTACCTTCCTAAAGTTAAGGTAAAGGGAGCGAGATCCGGGTCTGGGGGACCCTCTGCCTCCTGCTTTTGAGTCCTGGATGCTTACGCGTGAGACGGCGTCTGCGGCGACCCCCTCCGTGTCTGACAAGCAGTAACGCCGCTTCTCCACAGGTCCAGCTCACCGAGGAAGCAGAAATTAGAGTAACTCTGATTCCATTCGAAATAAAGTCACCAGGGTAGACACAATTCGCTTCTCGTGCGCAGAAATCCTCCCGGCTTAATAAACCCTCACAGAAAGCACTTTGAGATCTACACAACCCTTGCCTTTCGCTCTTTTCAAAGCCGTTCTGACCTACTTCTGCACCGTGGCTGAATTCCCCGGGTGCGGCAAACCTTTAGGAAGGTTTCTTCTAAGGGCACTCTGGCTTTGCCGTTCCTAAACCCAACCCCTGGAGCCCCAGCCCAGGTGACCCCATCCTTGTGCAAACTCACCTCGGTTCCACCCCAGCTACACCCCCCAGCACCCCCGTTGTGCTCCAAGGAACAGCTTGGTTTCTGACTTCTCCCCTTTTTCCGTTCTGAAACGGGCTGCTTCGGCAGCCCGCGGGATGCCGGGGGCGGTCTCGGCACGCCGCTGCGCCGGCTGCTTTCCGGGGCGAGTTTTGGGGCAGTCGTGGTCTGCCAGCCTGGGTGCTGGAGCCAGCAGGCCCTGAACCATGATTTTCCCTCATGGTCCTGCCCTGAGGCCTGCTGCAAGCTCCTTCCCTGTCCCCGAGCGTTACGGATAACCTAAGACAAATCCAGGTTTTCCAGCTCAAGCAGCTGCCTCCATTCACTTGGCTCTGAGAGCAGCGGGGGTGAAGCGGGAGCTGGCAGGATCTTCATGTCAAATTAGAGCCCTGTGTAAACACTCCTGGCTTTTTCCAACAGAATTCCTCCTCCAAGCGTGGTTCAAATGCGGACCGTGCGCCTGGCAACCTGTCTTCCAGGGAAGCCATCGACGAGCCGACTCCGGAGGGAGCCCACAGTCCATCAGGCACGGATGACCTAGGTAAATCCAGAGGCGCTGGTGATGCTGTTCGGGTTGCCTTGTACTGGTTTTACTGGTTTTCACCCCTCCCGACACATGACAGAGCACGGAAAGCCGGGCCCTCTTCCGCGCAGCCGCTCCGCCTTCGCGTGGATCGCCTGTTGCTCCCAACTCCGTGTAGCTCACCCAAACTCGTGGATATCCTTCCCAAGAGGGGCTTTTCCCGGCTGCTGTCTCAGCCCTCGAGCCCAGGGTCACCCGTCAGCGCCTCCGGCCTTACCCCACCGAGGGCAGCTGTGAGAATAAGCCCCAATTCCTACCCATTTCAAACACATTGGATTGATGGGCTGTTGGAGGGGTTTTGGTGTCCTGTCTAGCCATCAGCCAAAACGGTTTGTCATGCCCACCCTGTCTCAGTGCTGTAAAATAACCATTTAATTTGTCGTTCAGAGACGAACACCAGCGCTGGCTCCGAGCCGGAGGACCCTGCGACGGGCAGCGATTTGGACACGGTCCTCGGGACCCAGCCCAGGTGCCATTTCAGCCGCCAACCCGTAAAATACATTCGGACGCCGGCTAAAACGAAGCCTGTCATTCCCAAGTCTTCCAGTTTGCCTGTGATGGCTACTGCGTTAGCCAAGGCGGCAACGGAATCTGGTGCAGAAGGCGACCCCGCAGACAGCAGCTCCGTGATGAAGGGCGCTCCGGAGGGGAGCGCTTGGGGCAGGAACAGCTCGGCCGACGCGGGCACGCTCCGGCAGCGCTCGGGAGGGAGGCAGCAGCTCAAACACTTTGAGATCACCCAGGAAACTGCCAGGATCGTCTCCAAGTTTAAAGTCGATGACGATTCCCCGGCCCCCGAGCCTTCGCTGGAGAGTGCGGGGGATACCGAGGAGCTGAACACTGGGACATACCTATAGGAAAAGCGCCAAGGATGACGGATAAGGAGCCAGCCAGGTGGCTCGTGCTCTGGATCACGCGCTGCATCCAGGGCCGATGCGAGGAGGAGAGGAAACACAGGTTGCCTGGCTAGAAAGGCGCAGCCAGGAAAGAGGCAGAAATGCAGAAAACGTTCCCAAATGGTCATTCTCCGGCAGCTACAACAAGCCCTGATTTTCGCCATCTTTCTTTCACAGCATTTTTGAGCGTAACTCACTTTTGGAGCGGAGTAAAGCAGGGTGCACAGGGAAAGGCTCTCGCACTCCGGATTCTTCTGCTTCTCTTGCCGGAGCTTCAACTCACTCCTCGGCACAGAGCCCTTCCCTAAAGGGAAAAGACTCCCTGCTTCCCCAAAACACGAGCTCTACTTCCCTGGAAGCACGCTGAGCTTCTGTGATACTTCCACGCGAAGCTGCTGCTGTCCTGACGGCGGCAAAGCCCCGAAACGCAGCTGATAAGGAGATTTTTTGGGTCTGAGATCCCATTGCTCCGGCTTCCTAGGGCTCACCTACACACAAGATACATCCCTGTGCCATTTCTGTCCAAATTTTTAGACAAGGACAGGGAAAACTGTCCTGTAGTGCCATCTCGTGACACCATCGTGGGGAAGACGGGCTCCCTACGCCGCTCGCTCCCGGGGTGGGCTTGGGCCGCGTTACCCATTTCCTTGGCATCAGGTCACGCACACGGCGCGGAATTCAGACAACGGAGAAAATCTGCGCAAGGGTAATCCCCAGGATTACCGAAGACGCCCGAGGAAAGCACGACACTTCCCCAGACAGCTCAAGAGGTTGAGCGACCTACGTGACAGGTTTCTCCCGTCGCAGACCGTCTTGTGGTTCTGCTTCTTAGCGGGGGTGTAAAGGGAACGCTAAGGATCCGCTCTTGGCATCTGTACAGCGCAGGCCAAGGAGAGTTTGCGTCTCTGGAGAAGCGTTTCTTCATTAACAGGGCTCTGAATTCTGGAATACCAAGTTATCTCTTACTGCAGAGCTGCTGTAATAAAGTATTAATAAATAATGTAATTAATGTAATAAGGTATTGGCTGGTTTATTCTAAACTTATCCTGTGCTGGTTAGACCTGAGTAGGGAAGCCTGAGGTAAACACATCCTGGACTATTATCACCAGCACCAAGTGCACTCAGGTCCCTACAAAACGAGTTGATGCTCACCCACGGGAGTTCAGGGTTGGAGGAACCAGCAGAGGCAGAGAAAGGTGGGAAACGCCCCAGTTTCCTTCTCCCGCCAAAGCGGGTAACCAGGACGCGCCCCGCATGGGAGAAGGGTTCGGGGTTGTGCAGCACAGCTCCCACCCTGCCGCTGCCCTCCGCTTCTCCTTCCAGCGGCCCACTGCGTGGAAAAACGCTGTTAGAGAAAACACACTTGCTCTTACCCTGCGACTGCCCCGTTCTGGCTGCTTTCCACAGAGCTGGGAGGTCGTTGAGGGCAGGAGCTGCCAAAGCCACGCTTCCGGCCAGAGCTGTGAAGTTGCATGGGGAAAGCTTGGATGCAGAGCCCAGAACATCCCCTCGGCTCAGGACGGGGATTTTCTGTCACCCAGTCGTGGCTAACGTGGTTGGGGGATGGCAACCCAGCCTCTGAGTTGATGAAGCTTGGCAAGGGGGGAAGCGCTGTCTCCTCAATTCCTGCCGCTTCCTTGAGGCTGCGTCTTCTCTCCAAAGGAAGAGGCTTGGCTGTATTTGTGTGTGACAGCAGCCCTGTGAAGCACCAACGTTCCCAGTTCCAGAAACCTTACAAATATCTTAATTTCAAGGCAGCACCCTCCGTAGGCAGCCACCAGCTCAGAGCCAGGCTGCAGAGGAGGGCAGCATTGCCTATGGAATCAGTAGGCCAACAAAAAAAAAATCACAGCAACTCTCTCAAGAAACCTTTTATCAGCCAAACAACCAATAAACCCGTTTCTTATTTCAAGGTGGTTTTAATCTTTTTTTCCAACCGGCCAATGTGAATTGAGAGCACAGAGCAACCAGCTCAGCCAATGTGCTCCTGAGCTTCCGTCAGTCCTGGGGTTTGTTAAGTAAATTAAAGCCCTGGGTCTTCTCTAGTGAGGATCTCAGCTGGGCTGTGCATGGGCTCTGATATGAATTAGGGAATTTCAAACACCTGATAATTTGGGGCAGGGGCCAAGAGATTCCTTTTTCTTGGAGAAGCCAGTCGGAGTTTGTAATCTGCTAGTCAATTAGTGTTTAATTGTGATCAGGCTGGTGACAAAATCTGCTCCCAGATTTCCTGCCCTCACAAGAAGTAGCTCTTTAATTTACCTTTAGCCTTCTAAAAAAAGAAATCAGAGCAAAGGTATGATAAGCCTGGAGGGGAAAATACCCCTGCTGAGGGATTACCTTCATGGTGTTAGATTTATGGCCCAATCCTTGATCTCATCTGTCTCATTTCCCTTATTTTTAATCCACCTCCCTCATTTTAACTTCTGTCCCACACTGCTGTTTGTTAATGGGACAAGCTGCGTGGGATTAAACCCATCTGTCAGGTATTTCTTCAATTTACCCCCAGAAGGCACCTGCCAACACAGAGAGCCGGGTGTTCGCTAGCGGAGACAGGCTTCATCCGGAGGCGTTTCCTTTTGGATCATTAGCACTTCTTCACCTTTCACCTTTGAACCAGCACCCCTGGGATATAAAGACAGGGATGGCTGGGCTGTGTGCAGCCTGAGGCTCTGATGGAGGGACATGGGGGTTTCCCAGGAGCAGTTTTTCTGGGTGTTTTTATCCTTTGCAGCTGCCACCTTCTTGGGGTAAGAAGCTGGGGACCTCTCAAAATGCAATAGAGGTCCTGTTGTTTATTAAAACCCCATCCAAGCGTTTTGTAGTGTCACAAGAAGCTGGCTCAGGGGTTGGGGTCCCTTCGCAGGTCACCTGCTGTTGGCTCAAGGAGTCACTGGGATGTTTGCGCTCACGAGCTGGATCTCCACGGAATGTATGTGCGGCCTTAGGACATCTCGTGGCGATCCTTGCGGGGAGACGTGCTGTTGACGTGAGCAGGTAGGAAAGGCCTTTCCCTGAGCTGGGCAGGGGCTGGTGTAAGAGTTTTTTCCTAAAACAGCAATGGCTGCAGGCCTGGGGCTAGCTTGGGCACAGCTTGGGCTTGTGTCTCGTCCCTGAAGAGTGGGCAGCGTTAGCTTTGCCCAGGTGTGGGGTGCTGCCTTGGTTACCCCTAAAGGCTGGCGTGAGCCATACCTTCCGCCTCGCTGATCTGGCACCGGTAAGTACCAAATTTATTCCTCCTTCCAAGCTGTTTTGCGCTGTACTGGGTGGTTTAACAGCAGGAGCGGCTGCGTGTGTCGCTGTTTAGCGGCAGGCGAAGCGGTTCTTGTCCGTACCTCGGATGTTAACGCGTCGGGAATGCTGCGGTGTGTGATGTCAGTATTGCTGCGTTCCCGTTCTACTCGCCTTTGGAAGTTGTCCTCCAACAGCTAGTCAGCAGAACGGATGAGGCAGTGAAAAGCGAGCTCCTCGGCGTGTCTTGCTGGGACTTCACGCTGCTGCAGACAAACAGCTTTTGTTTTCTCCTTCTCTCCCCCTCCCGCCTCGGTTTGGTTTGTAATATTTTGGTTTTGGGAGCGTGCAGAGTGGTGGCACCCATAATACAGGGGATATGGGAGAGCAAGCGAGGCAGGCGTAGGAATTTTTGCCTAGCCAAGACACCTGAAATTCAGAAAACACTGCTCTTGGGGCATTTTTGCTAAAGATGTTGAATTAGGGTGCTTCCATCCTTTCACTCGTGCCCGTAGGTGAACGCCTCAGGGTGTTCCGCAGCAGCATGCGCGAAGGAAAGCCTGGAAGGAGCGGAATACCCATCCAGGCCCGCAGGTTGTGGCTGGGATCCTTCCAGGGTGCTGGCTGCTCTCCTCTATCATTTATTTTAAAAAAAGATGTGCAGAGCTGTAATTCGAGCTTTGCTTAGACAGTGAGTTTCAGATACTTGGCATCCAGGGCCCCGGCAACAGTCGGAACCCATAAACGGGTTTTGAGGGAGTTGGATTTCTCGGTGTAAGCGAATGCGTAGGCTTCCCGTGCCCTTCGCAGGGATGGCTCCATTGAGGGAAGATGCTCCTTGGAAGGAGCACGAGTTTTCCTGTTGCTTTGCAATGGAGGGAGGCAGGGAAGAAAGCACATGGAGTGGGTTTTTCCCCACTCTAAACGTGCCTAAAAGCTCAAGGCTTTAGGAAATCAGTAAAACAGCACTGAAAATGACCCAAAGTTCAGGAATTAGGCAAACAAAAGCAGAAAAAGAGTGGTTTGTTTGCAATGGAAACCCTGAACGTTGCGGGCCAGGCTGTGGCCCATATCTATCGACATCGCCCCAGTTACCCCGCGGTTGCCGATAAGCCGAGGGCAAACGGAATCCAGGCTCTGGTGGGGTTAGGTAACGAAAACCAACTGGTTTTGGCTGCTGAACGGGCAGCCCGGGGAAGACCCTCTGCTTCGAGGGGGGCTGCAGGGCCAAGGCAGAGCACGGAAGGCTGGCTGGCTGTTGCCTGAATGTGCCCAGGGGACTGGGACGGGAGATCTGTAGGGGAAGGTTTGGGTTGAATGGACCTTTTGCTTGTTTAAAGCGGGGCGGTTGGCGGCTTTTTCCCTGTAACCTCATTCCGGTGGGAGCTGATCCTTGGGGAAAATGCAAGGCTGGCTCACGCTGTCCAGTCCCCTTGGTTGTGGGCACAACAGAACATCACCGGAGCGAGCGAAAACCTTCAGCTAACGCGGAAAATTTGGGCTGCTCAGCCCCAAAGGCTCCCTGTCTGGGGGCAGTCACATCCCTTTGAAGGGACAGCTACCCCCTTCCCTTCCTCAGTGGGGGTAGGTGTGTGTCAGTGCCCGCTGCTCTGGCTCAAGCTAACGCTGCCGTTGTGCTGCATCTTATCCCGTAGCCAGAGGCTTGGCTGGGTTGGTTTTGGTTTTCCTTTCCCGACTTAAGCAGAAAGGCACGTTAAACGCTCCTCGCGACCCGCCAGCCGTGAGCTGCAGGCGTCTGCCGCGAAGCCGAGTGGAGACGCGGCGGGGGGAAGCAAGTTTTCCGAAATAAGCCCTTAAACTCCCCTGCTTTCCCAGCGAGTGCCAGCCAAACGGGAAGGCTTCATCTTGCCGGGTGCCAGCCAAGAGCCCAGGGGGTGGGAGCGAGGCAGCGTGCAGCCCCCCCGCGGGCTCACCGGAAGGGGATTTTCCCCATCCCCAGTTTTTGTTTTTATTGACAACAGCGCCAAGGGGCAGAGGAAGTCTTTGGGTGAGGATGAGGCCACGTCCCGCTCCGTAAACGCAGCATCCCGCCTCGATCTGGACCTCGCCGTGGCTCCGCGAGGTGCGGCATCACGCAGGGGCCAAGCCGTTCCCTCTCTGAACTGCTTCTGCCTTGTTGCTGGTCTCCCCGCGGGATAATCTCCTCCTTCCTGTGTGAATTAGGAGGAGCAGCAGAGGGGCCCCTAGACCATCCCGATTCCAAACAAAACACCACGGCAAATCACCCTCTCTTCCTCCCCTGCCCTGTTTTCTCTCCGCTGCAGCGGGACAAATGTCGTCGTGCCAGAGAGGGCTGGGATAACCACTGAGTGTGGAGGTGGAGGTTCTCTCGCCAAAATCCATTCCAGTTACCTGGGGAAGGGGAGAGCAGAGTTTGCCAGGACCCAGAGGCATCGGGGGGGATACCCCGGCCGGTTTTCCATCTCACCCAGCAAGGCCAAGGTGACAAGATCCGACGCTTTGCACCAGCGGTCACCCCCCTCCATCAGTTCAAGGTGTTGCCTACGGGAGGGAATTCTTGGATTCACAGGGTCCAAACGCAGCCAGAGCAAACCTCGAGAAGGTGAAAGGGGCAGAGGGATTTTCCAGGTTCTTTGTGACTCTGGAGCAGTTGGTTGGAACTGGTTGCGAGCTTATTGGAGGGAAAGAAGCATTCCTGTTGTAGGCAAGGCAGCGGTGGGCACGGATCTCTTCCCTACCTCTTTGTTGGAAAGCGTTCTTTGACGCCGCAGCCTTGTGAACAACGGCTCTGCTCCACCTCGGAGTTGGCCGCGTTTCAGCAGCAGTGGGTGTTATGAAATTCCTGCATTTCTAAGCCCCGCGGCACGCGCTGCTCTCCGTCGGAAGCGGAAGAGCTGGCTGCCGCGGGGTTGTACGAGCAGCGTCGTCGCCTTCTGGTACCCCAGGGAACGCTCCTCGTTGAGGGTTTGGGAGTCTCTGGAAGGGGGACTTGGGAAGTGTTCGTTGGAGCAACTGGTTCTCTGCAGAGATCTGCTGGGGTAGGGGCGGGGGGAGATGATGACATGACTCCTTCCAGGAGGTTTTTAACATTCCTGGGATTCCAGGAGAGGGGTCTCGACAAAATAACACCCCAAACCAGCCACCCTTCAGATTGTCATCCAGGGAACAGGCGCGGAGGCCTAAGGAAAAATATTGGCTTTAGGCTTGTTGGAAAATGCAAAATCTACTAAAACAATGAACTTCCCTTTGGAAAATAGGAGCAGAGTGAAGGGGAGGGAAAGGTCTGTTGTCTTTGGAAACGCTTCTCCACCAATTCTCTGCTGGGCACCAGAATGCGATCGGATCTGCCGGGATCGGGTTACTCGGCGACCCCGCTGGAGCAGCCTCTCTGCTGGGGGGGAGGAGGGTGCCCAGCACCGAGCAGCCCCCCTCGCCACGGTGGAAATGGGAAAACTCGGGGGGCGAGCGGAGGGGAAGGGGGGAGACGGAGGGGCTGGACACGCGGGGTGGCTGGTCTCCCGGGTCTTGCCATCAGCCTCCGGTGCGCCATCCCAGAATAGTGCTGTTGGAAAACAGCGGAGCTTGGTATTCAAGGAATTGCCGGGTGATTGTACAAGCTGACGGGAGGTTTTGGGGTGCCATGATTCTGGGGTTTGCAGGTGTGCTGGGCCCAAACTCACGGTAGAGGTGCACTAAATGGGGCTTGCTTCCTTCAAATGTCCCCAAAACCTGAAAATAAACAGACTCCCAAGCTTCTGTTATGCAGAGAAGTTGGGTGTCTTTCTCAACAAAGGGACTTAAATTGCTGTGAGTAAGGTCAGGACTTTGAAACCCGAAATATTCTCTCGCCCCCACGTGGAAGCAGATGCCGTTTGTGCCAGGGATGCAGGGTCTGATCCAGCCTGACCTTCTGTCACGGCTCTGGTGTGCGTGGGCTGAGTTACACAAGCGCTCCTGACCCTTCGTCCTGGCTCGCTGGGTCTCCCTGAGCCATCGTGATGGGCTGCTGACACGACTGGAAACCAGTTAAGCTGGGCTGTCTTCCCGATTACTAACCCTAAGCCCCCGCCCAGTGCCGGTTTGAAACCTGAAAGGAATGAGTAAATCAAAAGTATTTCTAGACCGCTGCCAGCTCAAAGCACACGGCTGCGGAGCACGCGTGGCTTCGCAACCTGGTGCAGCCTGTCGCTGCTGCCAAACCCAGCCCCGGCCTGGGTTCCGTGTCTCGTGCTCCAGCGCGGGAGTTGGGTCGGGGGCTTCAGCCGACCGCTGGCAGCATGAGGGTGGGCTGGGGAAGTGGGTCTCACAGCTTGGGTTGGGGTCTCTTTGGTCTTAAACGAATAATGTAAATAAAGAGGGTAATGAATGCCTCGTGGAAGGTGACGGATCTGCTCCAGGTTGTTGAGTAAGTTGCTCCACGTCTGAAATGACTGCTAGTAACTCTAATGCCGGTGTAAATCCGTCCAGTTGCTGTAAGGATTTCTGGCGCTCTGGGCTGGGACTGGACTTGTTGGTACTTGCTGGGTCTCTGCTCTGACACAGCAAGCTGCTTAAACCATATATTTAATTTTTTCCCCCCCGAGAAAGGACTTTGGGATACCTGTTAGCGCAACTTATTTCCTCCTTCTGAAGACACAGAAAGCAATCTGCCAGAGCCTGCTACTACGGTACAAACTCCGCAGGCAGAAGGCAACAGCGGGGTTTTTGGTTTTTCCCTTTCTGGTGTGATTTTTGGCCTTTGGAGGCTGCAGGAGGCAGGGGTAGAATTTAAGGAGCCTGCTGCAGTTTTTGCAGGACTGATGGCTGCCCCTCTTATCTCCGCCTGCCCTACTCATCCATCTTCTCTCCTGCGAGTGTTACTAGTGCTCCTGCCCCGCTCTGTTAATGTGTCCTGGGGTCTTTGGCCCTATCTCTTCCCCTTTGTGTTGGGCTCTTTGTAAATCCCCTGGTTTACATAACATTACTCCGCGGTGTAGCTGAGTGGCAGCAGATTAGGGTTGCGCTGGGTGATAACATTGTTCCTTGGGAACAGACCATGGGAGGAGGAGGAGGGTGGGAGACTAGGAAATTGGAGTCGAGTGGAAGTTGCCGGGGCCTTTGCGAGAGCAGCAGGAGTAAATCAAAAGGAATGGGTGGGTTTTTTCCTCGTTGCTGCGGGTGTCCGTACGGCGCTGGGTGGTCTCCGCTGGCTCCAGGACTGGCAGATGGGAAATGTGGGCTCTTTTTTTTTTTAGCTGTGACGCAAGTCACAGTGGGGAAAATCCATCCCAGTCTGTGCCTCAGTTTCCCTCGTCTCTCAGGACATCTTCCCCATCTTGGGGAAGCTGCTGGGCAAGTGTTGCTGGTGTTGTGGGGGTGTGAGGCCGGATCCTCCCCGGCCAGACCCCTTGAGACGCGGGTGCTGCGGTTGTAGGGGAGGAAAACCACTTTCTGGTGCCACGGGAAGGCGGCTCCAACGTCACAGGGTCACGCCTGGTCGTTTTGAAGAGGATGGGACGAAGGCTGCGGGGCGGCAGGCGAGCCCACAGGGAGCGGTGGGACCAGAGGGTGCCAGTTCCACGAGGGTGATGGGGGCAGATCGGAGCTAACCCGTTCCAGTCGGATCCGGAGGCGCTTGGGAAGTGGCTTTGGCCTCCGCGAAGGAGGCAAAGACTCGGGTTACAGCTCTTGGGTCTCCTGGAAGGACCCGCCTATGGGGAGGACCCACGGAGGGACGGGCTCGGAGCTCACACAAACTTGCCTCGGTGGAGCCAGCGTTGCCGAGCGGTCGGGGGGGTCTCCGGGGCTGTGACGCTGCTCTGAAACTTTCCTGTCGGGCACTTGGTTTTATTTTATATATATTTTTTTTTAAATTCTTGCTTGGCAAGCAGCTCTGCCCTCCGGAGATGGGGATGCCCTTGCTGGATACCTGCCTCCTGCGGTGGGGAGGCCGGTGCTAAAGGTCAGGTTCAGAGGCGGGGGTCGTGCCTTCAGGTAAGGATGCGGGGGAACACCCTGTAGCGCTCGGGGTGTAAAAGGGAGAAGGGAGTGGGGTGGGGGGTTGAGCGTTTGGCCACGTAAAGCCGCGTGCAAGCGCCCGTGGGGGTAAAACAGGTTGGATTTGAGTCCCCGTGAGCCTTTTATAGAGCCATTGTTCTGTTTTGATTGACACCGATTGTGGTTATTAGCGACTGGAGCGTAAATTCAGCCATTCATCCCCCTCGCTTCCACACTGCGCTGGCTGCGGGCTCGCTCGCCAGCGTTGAACGTCTTCCCAGGTCTGAAGGAGCTGGCTGGCGTTTTCCACTTGTGCAGGCAGGAGGGGATGGAGAAGGGAGGACGCCTACACCTTTGCTTTCTGCGTAAAGGGATCCTGAACTTGCCCTGAACTGGGGGCAGCGACCGAGCAAGGAGCCGGCGCATGGCTAGCGCTGGCAAGGAGGAAGGGAGACGTTCGGCGCTCCTTCGGCGTGGCGGGTCCCGCCAAACTGCGGGAGCTGCGCCGGGTTTTGAGGGGGAGAGGCTTGAGCGGAGTTCGAGGTAGCGTGATTAGCGAAGAGCCTTGTGTTTGCCGATTGCTCAAGGGAAGGGGCCGCTGGGTTGTCGCAGCACGTAACTAGAGGCTTGTTTTACCGAGTAAACAATGGCGGTAAGGAAAAATCTTGTAAGATCCTGCTGAGGAGTGCAAGGCCATGGAAGGGGGTTGCTCGGACACTGAACAATGGACTCAACCAGCTCCTTTGTGCATCATGGCACCAGCCTGGCTTTCCCTCCGCTTGCTGCCGTGGGCCGGGTGTTCCTCGTCCTCGGGTTCCATTTGGATCTGTGGCATCATCTGCCCTTGACGCCGAGCTCCGAGGTCAGTTTTCTGATTGCAGGGCAGCCAGCGAAGCGGCACAGCAGCTCCCAGGACCGGGCAGAAGCACTAACAACCTGTCAGGTCCTCCCGGTGTCGCACAGATTCGGTTTAACCCGTTCCCGTTGCAGGGGGATTTGCAACCCTCGGAACTCCTCCCTGTGCTCTAAGTGGCTCCTGCCTGAAGAAGCGATTCAGACGGCGTCGTTAGGGTTAATGCTGAGGGACTCTTTCTCTGGGCTGGAGTTACACGTGCAGAACACGGCTCCTTTGTGGGTTTACAGGGCTCTAATCCCCTCCCCCAGGAAACTGGGCGCGGAACTGGTACCTGTGTGATGTTTGGGATGAGTTCAGGGTTCACCAGGAAGTGTGCAGCCTTGCAGAGGGAGTTTATGGGCCCTGTCAGAGCTGTGAAATCTTTAGTGTCTGCAACAAAATGAGGTTGGTCTCCATAATTCAGTGGCAGTTTTAAAGCTGAATTTTAGCCCGGGTTTAATCTAACCTGGTGTCAGCTCAAAAATCACGGAGAGTGAAACCAGTATCCATCAACACACCGTTTCACTGCGGTATTTGAATATTTCCTAAAGCGTAGCCAGTGCCCAGGCAAGTTTCTCTTCCACCGAATCTGATAAACTGGATAACTGGGTGGGAGACCACGCGTTACTCCGCAGCAAAGATGCGAATGGGATTAAGTAGCAGTGGAAACGCGCGTGTTCACACGGCTGAGTGGTGCGTGGGGTGCTCCAAACCACTTGTGTCTCCTCTTCCCCCACGTGTAACCTTAAAAGGGTGAAATGACTTCTCTAACTTCAGTTTACTTCTTGATTTGGGATTAAAGCTTTCAAAAATGTTTAGGGGAAACAGCTTTGCGTAAGAACGGCCTCGCCTGGGGTTTGGTGCCTCCCCAGATACACCCTGTGCAGGCGGCTGCCTGTGATTCACAGCGGTTGTGTTCCTCCTGCTCCTGGGCTTTCCTCCCTTCCTCGTTCTTCCTTGGTTTTACGCTGTTCGAGCCAAAATACTCCCTGGTTACCTGCCGAGCTGCCAGCTGGTATCTTCAGAGTCCGCTCCGATGCTTCCACCCCCTGCGCTGCCTTCGAACTGCACCGCTCTCCTCAACAGCTCGAGATCTACAGGCTGGAAAGAGATGAAGGATGGACTTGTTACATAGTACTAGCCCACAGCTCCATCCCCCGGGGCAGATTGATTGCCCCTCTGCCTCCTTTTCCTTTTTTCCCCACCAAAAAAAAATCATCATTTCCCTATTCAGCTGATTTTAAGGTGGGCGAGTTGGGTTGTAGCTTTTTCTCCCGTGGCAGACAGCCGCACGCCGGAGCAGGCCGACGCAGAGCCCATTAGGCAGCGGAGATCCAAAGTTCAGCCGGAGGTACGATAGGGTTTCCCGGCTCAGCCGTCTTATTTGCACAACTCGGCACGCGTGCGGGCAGAGGTGGGTGCGGTGCGGGTGATAAACTGGCCTGCCTGCAGTGATCTCACCTCCCTGTCGCCGCTCCTGCTGCGCTCTCCTGGAAAACCGAGCCCTTGCTGCCCAGAGGGTGGAGGAACATGCGGATAATTAGCCCCCCTGAGCTTTGTGCTGGTTGCGGGGGTGTTCAAATGAATTGTGAGCCAGGCACTCGGCGTGTTGGCTGTGTCTGGAGAGGGCTGCGTTCGTGCTGCGTGGTCCTTAAGCTCCCTCTAAAGCGAGGGTGACGGCGGAGCGCACGCGAGGACAGGGAGAGCCGGTGACCTCATAGGTGGCACGCACCAGGGTAAGGAAAAACCCTGTCACTTCTCAGCACCGCGGTGCCACGGGGAAGGAGGCTCCAAACTGGGTTTGCTCATCCCAGCGGGGACCGCGGCCAGCCCTGACTTGAGGTTTCCAAGCTCTTGGTTAGGAAAGGAACGCCAACATCTGCCGGGGGGGTGTAGTCATGGGGCTGCTTCTCATCCCTTGGAGCTGTATTCCTCCCAGATTTTCTTTTCTTTTTTTTTTTCCCCATGGACAAGTAACACCGGGGGTGATTACCGGGTTTCAGCTCTGACTCTGAGGTACAGCATCCTCCAACTTAGCCTGCTGCTTCACGTTTGGCTGCCCACGGGACAGGAAGTTAATTACCAGAGGTCTACGGGCTTTGAAAATTAATACTCAGCGTTACAATCCAGACGAACAGCTTGTCTGGTCTTGCTCCCACCAGTGCCAGAGAAACCTGTGGAGTCCTTCCCGAGACTTACCCATCCTTTCCTGTCAAGCTTTTCCATGGTGTTCAGTGAATTTTGAATTGTTTCCCGAAGGAAAGAAGGGACTTGCTTCCCTCATTGCTCAGCTGGTTGATGCTGCGAAGTGTGGGGGGCTGACCCACATGCTGCGGAGTCTGGGAGTGCTGCAGGTGATCCAGTCCCCTGGTTGTAGGTGCGGACTTCTCACTGCTGTTTAATTTTCAGGGATGAGGAGTCCGTTTCTGCCCAGCTCTTGGCGAAGTTTGGGAAGTACTCGCCTGCTTTGGAAGGATTGGCAAGCGCTGCATGTAGAGCAGAACCTTACGTTAGGCTTTGAGCACCAAAACTCCACAGGGAAGAGGAGGTGTGTGTGTTCTGAACCAGCAGCA
This sequence comes from Eurypyga helias, assembly GCF_000690775.1. Classification (NCBI taxonomy): domain Eukaryota; kingdom Metazoa; phylum Chordata; class Aves; order Eurypygiformes; family Eurypygidae; genus Eurypyga; species Eurypyga helias. Next base: position 16,876 of record NW_010267633.1, read on the forward strand.
GCAGTCCTGGGGACTGCAGCAGCTGCAGAGGCTCAGCGTCTTCGTCAGCCTGTTGTTTAGTGATTGACTGATAAACCTTCCTTGCTGCCGCTTTGTTTTTACATTGCTGAAGCAGGACATCTGGGACAACAGAAATAGTTTTGTCTGCCAGCCCCGCGAGGCTGCATGGGCCAGACAGGGAGAATCTCTTATCAGATCTGGCAAGCCTTATCTCCTCCCACGAATGTTCAAGGTTATGCTGCATCCTCAGCATGGCTTTGAGGACAGATGAGGACTCTGCTTGAGATGTGTAGCTCCATCTCGAGTACAGAAGTGGTTTCCTGTTACTCGTGTGGCTGTTTCAGTGTGTTTCAAGTTCCTTCTCACCTCCGTGTGTGTCACAGGCATCGGTGTAATGCTCAGCATCTCCCCAGTCTGTAACAGTTGTGCGTGTGTGAGCACAACAAGCTAACGATACTCTCTTCCCTCTTTAGGACAGCAGCGATGAAGCACTGTTTTTACAATGAGACCGTGGAATTCTTCTACAACAACAGCCGCAAAGAGCTGACCACTTACTGGAGGACGAAGGACGTGCTGGTGGTCGCCCTGGGCCTGACAGTGAGTGTCATTGTGCTCCTGACCAACCTGCTGGTCATCACCGCTATCATCATCAACCGGCGGTTCCACTACCCCATCTACTACCTGCTGGGGAATTTGGCAGCTGCCGACCTCTTTGCTGGCATCGCGTACATGTTTCTCATGTTCCACACCGGCCCCAGGACAGGGAAGCTCTCCCTGAAGACCTGGTTCATCCGTCAGAGCCTGCTGGACACCAGTTTGACAGCCTCCGTGGTGAACCTGCTGGCCATCGCCGTTGAAAGGCACCAGACTGTGTTTACCATGCAGTTACACAGCAAAATGTCCAACCAGCGTGTGATGATACTCATCTTCTGCATCTGGGTCACGGCCCTGCTCCTGGGGCTCATCCCGTCCTACGGCTGGCACTGCCTCTGCGCCCTGGAGAAGTGCTCCAGCATGGCACCGCTCTACAGCAGGAGCTACCTGACCTTCTGGGCCATCTCCAACCTGGTCATCTTCCTGATCATGGTAGTTGTGTACACGCACATCTTCATCTATGTCAAAAGGAAGATGACGCGGATGTCCAAGCACACCAGCTTCCACCCCCGCTACAAGGAGACCATGATCAGCCTTGTCAAGACGGTCACTATTATCCTGAGTAAGTCCACGTGCCGTAGTCGCTCTGAAGGAGGATTTAGATCGATGAGTTTGGATCAATCAAATGATCAGTCTCAATCTTTGATCCTCCATCCTGGGTTGTGCAGAGCCGGAGAGGCCAATGCGCTTGGGTCAATGGGGAGGGTTGGGGGGGGACATTCTGCTTCTCTGGTCCCCGATCTGCTGGATGGTGGTTTGGTTTGGCTGCTGAGGAGCAGAAGGCTCTGGGTGACTGGTGTGAGCGGTAATGGGAGCAACCTGGCAGGCAGAGGGGAGAGGAGCTTTGGAATCTCTTCCCCTCGGGCACGACTGTTCCTCTAGTTGGCAGGGACGAGGCCTGTTACGAGTGTGACTCGGTAATAGCCGACTGCTGTCAGTGCCGGTGCTTTGGGCAAGGAGGCGGCTCTTTGATGCGCTCAGCTTCCCCCCCAGAAGCGTAGAATTAGGAGCTGCAATCCGGCCTCATCAGGAGTTGGCACTTGGTGCATCCCTTATTAAAGGATGGGGAGAGGTTTGGGGCAGATGTTACAAGGTGATAGGATAAGAATGAGGGAGGTGCATCCAAATTCCTTACTGGAACAAAGCACTGAACTCCAACGTAACTTTTGGTCTGAGGAGCTGGGGGCTGGGTCTCAATCTCCTTGGGTAAACATACCCTTGGAAACTCAGCTCTGAGCCTGAGCTGCTCTCCATGGGCACGGGATCTCCAGCTGAGTGCCAGCTGCATCCGCAGGCTGTAGTGCAAATGGGAGCGGATCAGCGCCTGGAAGGGGCTCTGTCTCTCCGGGGTATTTAGCTTTATTCGGAAACGTGTGCGGCGCATCTGACAGCGGAGGCTGGCGTGTGCGTTGTGCCTTCAACAGCTTATCGCTGACTTCTTATTTCTGCTGCTGCCTCATGCTTTAACGGTCTAACAGCCTTTCTTCGAAGGGAAATAAATCCGTGAGCTCCCATCTTCTGCAGCTCGGCTCTGGGCTGACAGTCACAACCCCTTGCTTGCAAATCTTCCCTGATAAGTGCAAAATTTGCTCCGTCAGGGAAACCTCGGAGCTGCAAAGAGACTCCTCCCTCGCGAGCTCAGGCCGGCAGAGTGGGGCTCGGCGGCGTGGGAGCAGCGTGGGGGGGCTGGCAGGCGGCTTGGTGTGGCTCTGCTCAGGGGCACGCTGGCTTGCCGGGTCCTGTTGCAACTTGTGGGCGTCGAAACTGGAGTTTTCTGCCTGTTCCTGCCTTCCCTGCGAGGTCTTCTTCCCTGCCTCGCAACCTCTCCATCTCGTGAGAGCTGGGAGCTCACTTCTGCCTCCGAGCTGACCAGGCACGGCACAGAGGCTCAGCGGGGCTGCAGAATGACTTAGAGCGTGTATTTTGCGCAGCCCACGGCAGAGGGAAGTTGGTTGGTTCCCCCTTGCCCTCCCGAGCGGAGGGTCACCCCGTGGCATCAGCAGGACCGCTTAACTTTATGGGACTTCACAACATCACCGGGAAGAGGGTGGGCTGGGGGGGAGGCACTGGCCAAGAAGGAAAATGTGATTCACGCTGGGTGCGTCAGCTTGATTTGGGAGATCCCTTTCCTCTTGGTGTCTGTCCGCCTGGCCTGCCTTTTGTGGG
>NW_010267633.1:20135-20523 GCF_000690775.1 Eurypyga helias
GGTAGGGTGGGCTGAGGACGGGCAGAGCTGGGAGGAACCTGGAGTGGAAAGCCGAGGAGACTCAGGAGGAGGCTTGGAAGAGCTGCTGTGGTTGCAGAGGGGATTGGAATGGGTGTCTGAGGATGAGCAGAGCCAGGAGGAACCCAGAGTGGAAAGCTGAGGAGGGTTGGAAGAGGTGCCGTGGTTGCACACGTGGTTGAGATGGGTGTCTGAGGACGAGCAGAGCCGGGAGGAACCTGGAGTGGAAAGCCGAGGAGACTCAGGAGGAGGCTTGGAAGAGCTGCTGTGGTTGCAGAGGGGATTGGAATGGGTGTCTGAGGATGAGCAGAGCCAGGAGGAACCCAGAGTGGAAAGCTGAGGAGGGCTGGGAGAGGGGCCGTCGCTGCCA
>NW_010267633.1:20710-23367 GCF_000690775.1 Eurypyga helias
GTCTGAGGATGGCCAAAGCCAGGAGGAACCCAGAGTGGAAAGCCAAGGAGACTCAGGAGTTCCCCAGACCTCTGGAACTCAACCCGAGGGTTTCCCCTTCCTCCGTGGCGCGGTGTTGGAGGGAAGCCGCAGTCAGTTCCATCCAGCTCCCTTACAAGGGAGGGAATTGCTTAACTTGGAGAATACGTTTCGGTTCAGCCTCAGTGTACACAAAGTTGAGCCTGCAGAGGGTTTTTTTTCCCTTCCCTGTGAAAGCCCTGGTGCGATTCCTTCTCCACCCTCCTTCCCCAGCCTTCTGCAAACTTGGACTCTGCACAGAGGAATACTTTGGGCCTTAGGCATCAGAGGGCGTAGCCGTGGGTGAGCATGCAAGGAAGTCGAGGGTGCGGTAGGAGCTGTCTGCGTGCCACCGCATCGCAAGCTGCAGTCGATAATCCCACAGGTCCTGGGCGTTAAGAACGGGTCTAGGAGCTGACCTGGAAGCTGATAGTAAGTCCAAGGTACAGCTGGAAACTAGGAGTGAATTTTCCCACAGACCAGCTGAGCGACATGGGATGTGATGGTGGCGAAACTGCAGGGTTGTTAGTGACCATGCTGTGTCATTGTTCAGGGTTCTTTCTGAATACTTTAGCTTCCATTAAGGAGCAAGGAAATAAGCTGGATTTGCAGGCAAAGACCCCAAACCCTTTTTTTTAAGGTATGCTGTCTTGGATTTCCCCCCTTCTCATCTTTAATATCCCTCTGGCTTTGCTTTGTGGCTCTCTGGAGAATCTGGCTGTCCTTGTGGATGCTGAAAACCTGGCTGGAGAAAGGTTACACCACTAAACACGGAGATCCCTCTCCCGCAGGCTCACTCAAGAGAGAATTGTTGGATCTTCCTTCCTGCCAGCCGGGAATCTAGATTGTAGGTTTGCTAAATTGAAAGGGAACAAAGTCCTGTCTGCAGGCGCGGGGAAAGCTGCCCGGCCCGGACGTGACGCCTGCTGCGCTGACCAGCGGGGAGCACAAATCCCTTAAATAAAAGGGGTTCCGTCATACAGTGGCCTGAAATCTGCGGGGAACCCTCCCAAGAAACCCAGGAGGTCCCTCCCAAGTGGGATCCCAAGATCCCTCCTCTGGCTTTTCCCCAGTGCAGCCTTTGACTCGATGGTAGCTTTAAATTCAGTCTCTGTTTCGGTGCAGCTCCTCTGGCTCTTCTTCCCTGACCGATGTTTTTTGGTGAAGGGTGTAGCTGCAAGTTCCCAGCCAGTCTTGCTGCATCCCACCCTTTCCCAAAAGATGCAGGGTGCAGCTCTTGGGCTTTAAGATACAACCTCATGTGTGACCTCCAGCAGCCCCGACGGGCGAGTGCCCCATTGACGTCAGCCTTCAAAGGACGATTGTAAAAAGGGGTTTAGGAGCCGCGGGCACCTCCCACTCCGTCATGCAAACCAGCAATTATCCTTTTGCCAAGGAGCTTTGCAGGTGGTGGCGAGAATGTGGTATCAGCCCGACTGAATCAGCCCATTGCGTGTCTATTTTCTGCTCGGTGCGTGGCTGGGTGAGACGCTTCTGCCCAAAGCGTTGGCCAGGACTCCTCTGAACTCATGCTGGTAACTAAAGCCCTCGTGAACTGCAGGGACAGCGGAGATTGTGTCGTTAGAGTTGTATCGCTCTTGACTCTTCCCTACTTTAAGGGCCCATTCCCCTTTTTGGAGGGAGTGGTGTGTAAATGGGGAAGACGGGCACTTTATCTTCACTCTGTAAATGTGATGAAGAGGATGAGGGAGGGAATTGGAAGGGGGGGGAAGACAGTGCCTCCACCTTTAGTATTTGCTGCTTGAATCCTTGGTCTTCCTCCAAAGCAAAAATAGAGAGAAACTCGTTGCTGAAGGACACGGTTTAGTGGTGGATTTGGCAGCATTGGGTCAATAGTTGGACTTGATTTAGATGGGATATCAGGAAGAAGTTCTTTCCAGAGAGGGTGGGGAGCACTGGGACAGGTTGCCCAGAGAAGCTGTGGATGCCCCATCCCTGGGAGTGTCCAAGGCCAGGCTGGATGAGGCTGGGAGCACCCTGGTCTAGTGGAAGGTGTCCCTGCCCATGGCAGGGGGGTTGGAACTAGATGGTCTTTAAGGTCCCTTCCAACCCAAACCATTCTATGATCCTAAAGGTCTTTTCCAACCTAAAGATTCTACTCTGTAGTTGCCCTCCTTAACTTTTTTCCCAAAGATAAAACGCCAGTGAGTCCACTGAATGTCTCTGTGGTGCGTGACTGGGCAGGGCCAGGAACCTGCTTTTTCTCTAACAGAGGTTCTTCTCTTCCCCAGGTGCTTTTGTCATCTGCTGGACCCCAGGACAAGTCGTGCTCCTCCTGGATGGTTTGGGCTGCAAGAGCTGCAACGTTCTGGCGGTGGAGAAATACGTCCTTTTGCTGGCAGAGATCAACTCGTTGATAAACGCTATCGTCTACTCTTACAGGGACAACGAGATGCGTAACACCTTCCGGAGGATCCTCTGCTTTGTCTGTTACAGGAATTCCAAATACACCCCCACGGTGGTGAAGTTAAACACCACAGACCGCAGAACACTTTCGCAGAACGGGCACTTCACTGTGGACTCCTCTATTTAGCTCTCGGGCGGGGAGGCAAGCACAGCGCGGAACGGCGGGCGCGTTT
>NW_010267633.1:23387-27983 GCF_000690775.1 Eurypyga helias
TCTAAAGCAGGAGAGACCTGGGTTTTACGTGCTCAAGCATAAATATTTCTATAGAATAACTTGTCGTCGCTAAAGGACAAGGTGCTTTTAAGGAACTGCTGGATGGTGCGGTGTTCGGGACACACGTACGTTGGGTAGTAATCTTATTAAAGACTGCTGTTTCTAACGTGGAGTTGATTTAATTTAGCAGCATCTAGAAGCACAACAGGAATCTCGTGCGATCACTCCTCAAGCAAAGTATTGGCTTGGCACTTCAGCGTTACTGCCTGTGGAAATAGCTGTGCCAGCGGTAGCATATCCGAAGAGCCAAAGCCCTTCGGCTTTACGTGCCGCTTCCGAAACAGAGCTGCTTAGCGTTTCCCCAGGGGGTCTTACGCAGGTCGTGTTCCACTCGCTTCTGAAATGGTATTCGTAAGGCCTCTTCCGAGAGGAATCTGTCGGAATTGCTTCCTGAGCAGCAAATTCCTGCTTTCCTAAGTGTCCGTTACAGAATTGTGGAGTGTTACGGGCTTTGGGGGGTTGTCTCAGCAGCACCCACTTCTTTCCTAAAAGGGAGAGGGGTGCCGTAACGAAGTGTTTGCGTTCTGCTAAGTGATACCATGTGGTGTTCCCAAGTCCATTGCCTATTTGTAGATCCGGAGTGAGTCACGTTCCCATTACACCATCTTTCTACTCGCTGAAACCCCTTTGGGACAGGTTTAGGTTCGATTCCGAGGCAATCAGTGGTTTTGCCTTAGGTTTTAACGTGTGCTTTTTACCTTAAGACTCGTCTGGTCAAATGAAGTGTTAAGGGTCTGCTCAAATGTAGTCTTTCTCTCAGCAAAGCACTGTAAGCAATTAGCTATATTAATATTTGTGCAGGCAGGATCTAGTTTTTGGAGCTGGCTGCGTCTGCCGTGCAGTGTAAGCTCGCTCGTGATTGCGAGGCCACGGCTGGAGGGCAGAGGCTCTGCTGGAGGAAGAATATTCACGGCTGGGAAACTGTAAATACTCTTCCAAGTTTCCTTCGTCTTCCTGCTGTTAAACGTTAATGGTGTGAATGTGCCTGTGGCAGTCCGAAATCCAGGGCTGGCTGTTTACCATGGGCCTCTGGGTGAGCGGGGAGAGGCTAACAGGAGGCAGGCTTTGGGATATTGCCCAAATCTATCATTTCAAGGGTTTTATTAAAAAACCCCAGCCCTGTTCTGGCAGCTGGTCGGGTTTCTGACTGATCACCTCAGCTGGTTTTGCAGAGAAGACAACTTGCTGGACAGTTGTTACTCAAATGTGTGTGGATGGACCTGCCAGAACACGGTCTGAAGGTGACAGTGTTAAGGTGAAGGTCTCCTGGATTGCCTAAACCAGCCTTGGAATACGGTTCCCACCTCCATGTCCCAGAGACTGTGCGAATAAATGTTTTTGTCCTGGGTTTTAGAAAAGAAGACTTTTACCCCTACCTCCCCACCCCGGGAAAAGGGACGCGCTCCAGTTGTGTGGCAGGATGCTGGAGGGGGAGGGATGCTGGCCTTGGTGCTCGCATCCTTGGCGAGTGGCTGTGTGGTGGCCCAGCTTCTCTCCTGCCTTCTGGGTCTTTAGGGTGTCTTGCAGGACCGTGCACGTGGGGCTGGAGGGGTTGGAGCCTCCCAAAACCCCATGATGAGAACTGGAGGAAGTAGTTCTCGGGCAGCCCAAGCAGAGGGTAAGGTGACAGCCTTGGTGTGCTGCTCGCAAACACCAGACGTGGCTGGTCTGGGGGGTTTCTTGCCCTTAAAGCATGGTGTGTAGGGCTGAGAGAAGGTGTGACTCCATTGCCAAAGCAGATTCCTAGTTACCTTCCCTGGAAGATATTGGTATGGGGGTACAGGCGTGAGCTGCTGTGGAAGCAGGTGGTGAGTTAGTAGTGGCTGGAGGAAGAGTGTGGTAGTGAACTGGGAGAGATGGAGCTGGGATGGAGCAAGCTTCCACCTTCTGCTTTCCTGAATGTCCCCAAAGCATGTCCTGATGGGACATCAGGAAGGAATTCTTCCCGCAGAGGGTGGGGAGCATTGGGACAGGTTGCCCAGGGAAGCTGTGGATGCCCCATCCCTGGGAGTGTCCAAGGCCAGGCTGGATGAGGCTGGGAGCACCCTGGGCTAGGGAAGGTGTCCCTGCCCATGGCAGGGGGGTTGGAACTGGATGATCTTTATGGCCCCTTCCAACCCAAACCATTCCATGATTCTATGATTCAGCATTCCGCTGGGCCAAGCGCTTTTGCATATGTACCCAACGGACTTCATCAGGGACAGCCGTGGCCTGACGCTTTATGGTCACCATACAGAGAGGGTCATCTCTGAGGGTCTCTTCCAGTATTTTAAAGGGCTTATTTGAATTCAGACTAACTGCTAAATGAGTCAAAAAGACCTGTAATAGCAAATCTGATGGGAAATGTCACGGGGATTTGAGCAGTTTGTACCAGGCAGAACATCCTGACTACCTGGAGGATGTCGGTGCTTTCTGTATCACCATGGAGTCCGCTGAGTAACGTTAACGGGATACACGAGTGCGGCTGGTAGTCCAGCAGCCTTCAAAATGCACGATTTCACCAGGGCAATTAGCAACTGATTAGCATCAGGAGGAGGAAAAACATCCCAAAGCTTTAATGGAGCTCGTCCCTGAGCGATGGCTGGCACCCCTTAGCAACCGGGGCGGGTTGCCTGGGATTCTTTGGTGAGGTGTCCCAGTGACTTGGGACCCTCGGATTTCTAGTCGTTTCCAGCTGGCTGTAATAGATGGGAGAGCAGGAAACTGGGAGTCGTAGAAACTAGCCTGGAAAGTGCCGTTTTCAGTGCGATTTGCAAAGAAATGGTGAATCAATGAGGCAGAAGCGATGGGAGGAGGATTTTAACAGCGCTCTCAGCAGTGAAGGTGGGGGATGGGAGAAGGGGAGACAAATGGTGTATAGAGACACCACAAAAAAAGAAGGTTTGGGGCTGTTTTGTATTCCACACGCCTTGACTTTCCGGTTTTATTTGGAAACACAAGGCCTCGTGGAGCTACGTGGAGGCAGGAACCGCGTCGCGGTGTGTTTTCCATTTGCTGTTTTGTGCCCAAACGAGAGGTTGCAGCACGGGGTGTGGCGTTACCCAACGACACGTTTGTCTCCCAGAGCGGCTTGGCAGGTTTTATCGCCGCCCGCAGAGCTGGATGTGGCCAGATCCGTGGGATCGCTCGGTCTCTTTTTAATTCACGATCCGCAATCCATGGTAAACGTGGCAATATCCCTCTTGTCAGGTTGAGAAGACCCCCTGACTTTTTTTAAACTCAGGTCTGAACCTGCCTTTGAGGGTTTGTCGCTGGTTCCCTCTTTTTTAACGACGGAATCTCCCTGAAATTAGTGTGGGAGGGTGTTTTTTGTGGCGGTTTGGGGTTGGTTTTTTTGAGGCATGTGGGTTGGTTCTAGGGTTGCGTTGGGGTGGGAGGAAGGACGAGACACCCAGGAGCTGTTGTGGAGGGATCAAACGTGAGACAAGCGAGAACACACAACGCGATCAAAGATAGGCCGTGTGGTTCCAGGAATGAGAGGTCATGCCTTGCCGACTGGTTGGAATTCCTGAAGTGAGTTGCTGCCAAGAGTAATATGGATTTTGGTGTGTTTTTTGGGGAGGGTAGCACTGGGGACTAATTCTGTAGGGACTGGTGGACTCCGAAGGTTTATTTTAGTGAAGAAAACAGATTCCACCAAAAAAAATCCCCAGCCTGCAGGAAGAGGAAAGATGGAATAAGGGGGGAAGTGAGATTAACAGGGGGAAGCTGGTGGGTTTGTCTTTGGTTTTGAGCTTCAGTTCGTCATCTCTGACCTCCTGAGACACGGAAAAGGAAAGCGAAGCCTCTGCTCGACCCCGAGCGTAGCCAATGCCAGAGTTAAGCCTTTGGGAGCCGGTTGTGCAGGGGTGACCGGTGTGACACCTGGGGCCCTGGTCTGCTCGATGGCGGGAGATCGTTTTGGTGCCTACCCGGACGCGTGCGTCGTGCTGCCCCAGCCGAGGGCCGGTGAGGAGGCAGCGAGCTCCGAGAAGCTCTCAGGGGGCGAGTTCTTGGCTCGGGACGTGCGTTGGCACGGTGGGAAGCGTAGCCTGGTATCTCTCTGCAGAGGATGGGCACGTGTGTAGGTTAGATAACTTAAGGTCACGGCGATGGTGTAATAATCGCTTCCCGTGGTGAAAAGCTCTTCTAGAAAACCCACAATGTTTGGCAGCGGTTGGGTTTCACAGGTCCACGCTCCCACACAGTTCTGTGGGCAGACAGGGAGAAGAAGAACCTGTGTATCATCTCCTCCGAGAGCTGTTACAGCCTGGAGTCTAGCTCCAAAGGCACCTTCTGGGAGACGCTTCCCTCCTGTCCGGTGTTCTTGACTGGTTTTCGTCCTTGCGCTGTGAGGGACATAGGGAATTCCTCAGGCACCAGAAGGAAGAGGGAAGGCAGGGCTCTGCTTTGCCTGCATTTCCCAGCAGGGAAAATAAAACTGGCCTTTAGTTGTTCATACCCGTTTCCCGATAAATCTCACCACAGTCTCTTCTGAAAGCGGGGAGGTTTAGATTAGATATCAGGAAGGAATTCTTCCTGGAGAGGGCGGGAGCA
>NW_010267633.1:28125-30628 GCF_000690775.1 Eurypyga helias
CCCAAACCAGGATTCTATGACAGTGACCTGTGTCACCTCAGGGTTGCATGTAGCCCAAGGTGTGGGCTGGACAGTCACCTCCATCTGCACTCGACACTGCCGAGGCTACAGCTGTGACAACAGTGGGGTAAGTGAGCGACTTGAGGTTGAAGAGGCAGGACACGTGCATGAATAACCACAAGCAGGAGTCGGGGAAAGCGTGACGGCGCACATAGCGGGAGTGAGCTCCCTGGAGCCGGCGGAGACCTCTAAGTGGTGTTTGGAAATGGTGAGTGTTACGGTTCTCCTCGGAAGTAGCTCACGAGTCCCCTTACTGGCAGGAAAACCCCGGCAGCTGCTGCAGGGGTGAGGGTTGCTGTTGTGCGGCGTGCTGTGGCCTTCCCCCACCGGGAGGCAATGCCAGCTGAGCTTTTTGGTCACGGTGCGTTGCCCTGTGCTCTGCCTGCTGCCTTGTCCCCTCTCCTCTGAGAAGGGGGGATGTGCAGCCTCCCATGAGCCAGCTAATACTCTGGTTGGCACCGCTCAATGGGGCGGCTGTGCCACCAATGCTGTCATCCGTATGTGAACCGGGGCTGGGTGACATCAGTCATAGAATCATGGAATGGTTTGGGTGGGAAGGGACCTTAAAGATCATCCAGTTCCACCCCCCCTGCCATGGGCAGGGACACCTTCCATAGCCCAGGGTGCTCCAAGCCTCATCCAGCCTGGCCTTGGACACTCCCAGGGATGGGGCATCCACAGCTTCTCTGGGCAACCTGTCCCAGTGCCTCCCCACCCTCTGCGGGAAGAATTCCTTCCTGATATCTAATCTAAACCTCCCCACTTTCAATTTAAACCTGTTACCCCTTGTCCTGTCACTACAGGCCCTTGTAAAAAGTCCCCCCCAGCTTCCTTATATGCCCCTTCAGGTACTGGAAGGCTGCAATGAGGTCTCCTCGGAGCCTCCTCTTCTCCCGGCTGAACAAGCCCAATTCTCTCAGCCTTTCCTCATAGCAGAGGTGCTCCAGCCCTCGGAGCATCTCCGTGGCCTCCTCTGGACTCGCTCCAAGTGATCAATATCCTTCTGATGTTGTAGGTTCCACAGCTGGACGCAGCACTCCAGGTGGGGTCTCACCAGGGCAGAGTACAGGGGCAGAATCCCCTCCCTCGCTCCCCTGGCCACACTCCTCCTGATGCAGCCCAGGATCCAGTTGGCTTTCTGGGCTTTTTCAGTCGTGACGTTGGAGCCTGTTTCCCACAGTTTTGGGGCTGAGCAATGCCTCCGATTGACCCGTGAAACCAAGTTCGTACGCTCCAACTCACGTGACGTGGAGAAGAAGCGATAGTCATGGCGTTTCTTCCCCGGCGGACGCGCAGCCCGCGCGCGTAGCGGGCAGGTATCGTCACACACGTGCACGCAACCTGCGCGTCTTGCAGGCAGAGGTGCCTACGGGGAAGTCTGTCAGCCCAGGTGAAGTCTGAAATAGCAGGAAAGGTGCAAGCTTCTGGCTGGGGAGATCAGGATTTCAGTGGTCGCAAAGGGAGTCGCGGGTCTCGCAGCCAATTTCAGCGTCCTGCTGGGGTTATCTGTGCTGTAGCTCTTGCCGTGGAAATGCCCAGATCTCCCGGTGAATGCTCTGCGGCCTTCCGGCTGGGTTGGCATCTGAAGTCCTGGCTCCAGTTGTAGAATTATGCCTTTCCTTCCACCCCTCCTTTTTGTGCTGACAGGGGAGAATTCACTTGCTAATTATACCCCAGTCCATTTCCAATCGGATTGCGCAGGGTGATTTATCAGAGCCGGAGACAGCTCTCCCCGTTCCCTTGGCTGCATCAGCAAGAACTTTTGCAAGACAATTTAATTTCTTGTCATCTTTTAAGCGAGCTGCCTTTCCCCCTCTAGTCAGCTTGTGAATGAGCAAAGCTGGTTTATTAATCATTTTAGCAAAAGGCTGAGAAATGCGGAGTTTCTTCAGGGGCGCTCGCACCGGGTCTCATCCGTCAGCGTTCCCGGAGCCGCAGGGTCAGCAACGTTCAGCCCCGTGACACGGGAGGATGAGTGCTGTCGCTGTGAAAAGCTGACGAGTGTGAAGGCAGGGTGTCGGGGTTTGGTGCTTTTGGGGTCTGAAAGGGTCTTCCTCAGAACAGGATGTGACCCAGCGTCTTATGCACGAACCTGCTTGAAATAAAGTCTGACCCACACCCCCATCCCCCTGCCCTGCTCTGGCGTGTGTTCTCAGTGTCACTGAGTGGGGTGGCAGCGTCTTACTGAGCTGAGTGGGGACTTGTAGCTCATACACCCAGGCATGGGCCTAAACCTGGGGTGTTGTGGTCAGCAAGAGACCCCCCACACACAGTTCTGCCTCCAGCTCTGGGGCTGCCAACGGCAGAAGGATGTGGAGCTGTTGGAGCGAGTCCAGAGGAGGCCACAGACATGCTCCGAGGGCTGGAGCCCCTCTGCCCTGGGGACAGGCTGGGGGAGTTGGGGGGTTCAGCCTGGAGAAGGGAAGCTCCGGGGAGACCTCAG
>NW_010267633.1:30883-32632 GCF_000690775.1 Eurypyga helias
GGATGATCTTTAAGGTCCCTTCCAACCCGAACCATTCCATGATTTGGAGAGGGGGCTTCACTGTGATCACCGAGGGGCTGTGCTGTCTTCCGGAGTCACGAGGACCCCACACGTTACCGTGATCGCTGCTTCTCCAAAACTTGCTCCGCCAGAATCTCAGTGCTGCAGAGGAAGGGGAAAGGTGGCGTAGCTTTGTCTGGGCAGAGCTACTTCAGCCGAGCAGCTGCCCCTCTGCTGGGAACACCCCTGAGGGGAAGCTCGGGGTCAGTGTGCAGCACCATCATCGTGTTGGCTGGCAGGGAATGTTTCCTTCACAAAGGTTTTGCCGAGTGGCCGGAGAAGCTGGTGTGCCTGGCCGAGGCCGAGCCACCAGGCCTCCGAGAGAGGGATCAACCCTGGATTTTGCGTTGGGGAGCAGAAGGTGGATGTCCTACACCTGCTTTGGAGGAGAAATGCAGTATTTTGTGCTGGCAGAATGGATATGTTTATTTTAAAGAGCACTAAAACCCCAACGCCGGCTGTTAAATTACCCTTGCCTACGCGGTGAAGGTTCAGGCGTTGGGTCGGGAGGGCGGAGGGTGCTTCTGCATGAAAAACGCAGCTGTAAAAGACATAAATCCTGTAAGCATGTCACGCTGCCGGCCTGTGCATCGCCTTTCGGGGGGCTATGCCGTCGCTCTGTGCGTGCGCAGACACATTCAAATGCAGAATCTAAGTAGAAGGTTTCTCCTCCCGTTTTGACGTGTATTTTCAGGCAAGCCCAGGTGTAGCTCTAGTGCTGTCACTGCAAAGCAGCAGCTTGGGATGGCATCTGGACTCCCTAAGCTGGCCCTCTGTCAAAATCACCTTTTTCTGCACGGTTTCCTACCTGCAAACCTTATTCAGCTGGGAATACATGGGGTGCGGAGCAGCTTTGCTGTGGGAGCCTCTGCATGCTCCAAGCTGACCAGGGTCACATTAAAGGGGACAAAGGAATGAGTGAATATGACCTGAGCCCGGGTTGGAGCCTGTGCTGATGGAAGAAGGGGCTTATGGGGCCGTTTGGTACTCATGTTGTTGGTGTTGCAGGCGGTTGGTGGTTTATAGATTTGTGTAGAGGTGATTTTCCTCAGGTTACTCAGAAAATGTGAACGGGGTTAGCAACAAGGAAGAAATATAAAGCCCCTTCCAGTGCCTGGGGGTGCTACAAGGAAGCTGGGGGGGCTTTTCCCAAGGGCAGGGAGTGACAGGACAAGGGGTGATGGGTTTAAACGGAAAGAGGGAGATGGGCCATCAGGAAGGAATTCTTCCCGCAGAGGGTGGGAGCACTGGGACAGGTTCCCAGAGAAGCTGTGGATGCCCCATCCCTGGGAGTGTCCAAGGCCAGGCTGGATGAGGCTGGGAGCACCCTGGGCTAGGGAAGGTGTCCCTGCCCGAGGCTGGGTGGGCTTTAAGGTCCCTTCCCACCCAAACCGTTCCACGATTCCTCGTTTCAAATCTAGGGTGTAGCTCTTCCTTCAGTTGTGCTTCACATCAACGAAGCTCCGTTAGCGCTGATGTGAATGATTTTGCTGAGTGGCAAACGCAGAGAACGGAGATGAAGCACCGTGTGTGGCCGCCGCTTGTCCTGACGTCTGGTAGACGCGAAAGCGATGGCGGCTGGGCAAGGAACAGAATCCCTGCCCCGCAATTAAACGTGCATTTGGGTGTTGAGATCGCCAGTCGCCTGCCAAGCCAAATTAGAGGTTAATAAGGCGGGGAATCATAGAA
>NW_010267634.1:0-7901 GCF_000690775.1 Eurypyga helias
TCCATCCATTCTCCACCCAGACTGTGGAGACCCATCATATATGACATGTCAGTATATAACATGTGTATGAAAGAAAACAGTAGAAAATAATCTAGAATTTAAATTTCTATACAACCTGAGTTGGATGATTTTCTTCATTACTTATGTTGGTCAAAGCTGTGGACTTAATGAAAATGTGATAATTTTTATTGTAGTGCTTTTTCCCTGTATCTGCTGCAGCTGAAATCATGTTTCTTGATCAATTTATCCAATTTCAATCCACACAGTGCTTCCACAAAATTAAGGAAACTACGTAGAACATGAGAGGGACTTACAGAAGCTATCTGTCATCTGAAAGAGACGGGAATATAAACCACTTACTAGAGGATTCTGAGGTCTCAAACCCAGAATATTCCCATCAGATGTTGTATGTTTGCATGATTCCCAATATTACTTATATTGAAAATTTTAAACATGCCAACAGAACCATGAGGAGAGAACAAATAACAGCAAAAGAAGAGGAAATGACTACTTGTAAATAACACCTACTAAAAGAGTTACTCTTCTTCAAATCAATTCAAGTGATCCTTGAGCTTCTATCGCTCTTAACTTTCTTTGGCAAGGTCAAGAAAATTAATATTTCCCTCTGTTTTAGGATCAGTTTTATACAGCTTAAATTTCGGGTTTGGTATCTGTAAAGATAGAGAGAACAAAAATGGGAAATGAGTCATATTTTGTCAAGCTGTCAGCTATTCAAGTACTATACTCACAGTGTATATATGCTTATTACAGAATTATTAGCATTTGGAAGATCAATTCTCCACAGTAATTCTGTCACCAGACACATCAAAAGAAAAATGGCATGTTTATGCTTTCTGTAGTCACTTCTAGTTTTCAATTCCAGAAAAAAAAAATAAAACCCAAAAAAACCAAACAACACAGAAACCCAAAACCCAAAACACAGTATCTGTGCTGTTTTTTGTCTTAAAACTACAGACACATACAGAGGAGTAAGCAGTCCTGATAGAATGTTTATGTGAGAAGAGAAGTGGAGAACAGGGTCGCCTAGTACCATGACAAAGGCACCTCGGTGAGAGAAGAATCTGTAGCACATATGAAATATAAAGATAGTGGAATCATTACAGGCATTGTGGAAGGAGAAACTTAAGTTGCCTTGCAAGAGAACAGAGAATTGTCGAAGCACTGAAACAGAAGTCTTGAAATTGAAATATGGGGAACTGTTAAACATCAGTTATGTTCAAACTTTTTTGGCATGCAAAAACTAAGTCCTGAAATTGCACAGTGTCAGAATGTAACAAAATACTTGGTTAGACTTAAAAATTAAATAAATTTTATTTTGCAATTTGAATTTTTTACTAATTTTTTCAAAATCAGCAATCCTAAGGATTTGGTCTGTTTATCACTTATTTTCATTCTTTCTAAACACTGTAACTTCCTGGATTCTCATCCTTTACACTCATGTGTGCATATTTTTTCTCAAGAACCTTTTTGCTTTAGAAGGCCAGAACTCCCTCCTCATATATTCATGCAGCCAACACTCAACACAGCAAGAGTGCAGTTACAGCCTGTTCTGTAGCTCATTCCCAGCAGACATCTCTGATGTTAGTGACATATACTGACCTTCAGAATAGAATCAATGGAAAAAACATTAATGACTCTTAACTATCCCTTTCTATGAAGTAATCAGTAGCTTGTCTCACTAAGCTCAAAATATTTGTGATGTCTTGTTTCAATTCTGACAGTTTCTCCTTGGTCAAATTTCTACTTAATTTGCTTCTACCAGACACTCCCATAATGTTCAGCCTTTTTTCAAGCTAAACCCAGCTTTACTTCAGTAGCTTCTAGATGAATAAAGCCCAGAACATCTCTGCCTATGCACAGTGCCTTATCTTGCCATTACCCAACTTCTTTCAATAAAATTTGTACTATTAGAAGCCCAGACCTTTCCATCTTAACTCAAACAGTGGCACAAACCCAGCTAACCTCTTTTAACTTGTTACTTTCCAGGCACCATTCAGACACCTCTTACCCCTAATGCTTCATATTATGCTATATGTGGAACTTCTCATCATAGAGAAGATTGATATCAATCTGAAATGTCCAAAAATCATGTTATACTTTGACATTATTGAATTAAATGTTTACACAGGCTTTATCTCTAACTACACTGCTCACTGCTTCTCCTTTTGATACAACTCAACCACCTATCATACCTTTAACTACCTTTTAATCTACATCAAATTCTTAAAACATCTTAGAGTGTGCTAGAAAATGCTTTCTAGTAGCTCACCTTTTCAGGAAGACCACTGACAGCAGGATATGAGATTGAGCTGGGAGATAAGTATTCAACTAGTACTTCACTAGAAATGTTATGTTAGAGGAACCTCATCTGGAGTTACGTTTGAGAAACTCCAACTCATTTTATTATGCAGCATGGGGCCAAACTTAATTTTAGGACACTGACTTGGCAGTTATTTAAAATTGAAGACTATACTACCAGTGGACTCCTAAACTGAAAATGTTTACATAAATTATTTCAGATGGACAACACTGGTGGTGAATAAGTTTGCAAGATCTAAAGAAAACAGATGGTCAGCAACTCTAATGGCTATATTAATGTATATATCATATGTGCTCTAGGCATAGGGGGTAAAAGAATTTGCCTACTGTCCCAGAACTTGTTTATGCCAAAGGTTGAACAGAAACAGAGGTGCTTCATTAGGCTGAAAGGGATATGGCTCACCAATGTTTGTAACTAATGGGACATGTGAATGCAAAATTTTCATTGACAAATGCAAACTTTGACATCTGTTTATTAAAAGCTCAGTCAAAAACATGTTGCAGTCCAAGAGCAATGTCAGACCTTCAACCCTACATCTGAAAGGACAGGTGACAGTTTCCAGCTGAGACATCTGGAAAGAGTTTTCTGTGGATACCCATTCCAAAGTTGAGACACACACCCTTGGAATGTGTATCAAAACATTTTTATTGCTCTTTTACATGACTTCAGTAAACTCTAATGGGGCAAATGTCTGAATGAGACAAACTGGAAACATTTAAGGCATATTGTGAAACAATACAATTGTTTTATTTCAACAGAAATACATGTAATTGGAGAAAAACCTGTTTGTTTGAGTCAACAGTTGCAAACAACACAGATGTAAGTTTTAATGAAAGTCTAAATCACCAAATGAGATTAAAATTAAAAGCTTTGTAATTATTGTTGTTCCTGATTCTGTTCTTTGGCAGACAAAATAACTAAAAAAAAACCCCATAATCAGCCCACTGGCACATTAAATAATAGGTACAGATCATCTACCACCAAAATAAGTACACATACTACCAATACAAGAAGCTTCAGAATGAGATAAAAAGTGCCAACTATTAACTGAGGGCAGTCAGGTGCAAGCAAATTCAATGCGAGTAGTAGGGATGCACAAGGTTCCAGACAACTAATGAAAATACACAATAAAACCAGTCTGGGACAGCTTGCAGCACACTGTTAGCAAAAAAGTAGCCACAAAAGGGAGCCACCTGACCTCCCAAACTCTCTCAGGTTGTTCCACACAACATGAGAGAGGGATGAAATCTGAGATGAAGTGAGAAGACAAAAAAGAAAAAGTAATAAACATGGCTGAAAATAAAAGCTATACAGACATGAGAATGGCACAGAATGAAAGCAATCCAGCAGAGGTGAAAACGTTTACCATGTGTGAAAATGCTGAGCTTTTCTTTTGCATATGCCAGCTAAACAATCACAAACCTTCCAAGCATGCATATAGACAAACACAGAAACTAACACTGTGCAGACCACTGAATTGTTTTGGGCTTCTGTACAAACCACAGAAATGGAGGCAGATGAAATGCTTATTACATTACCTGTGGAGAAGCTTAAAAGGCCACAAGAATCGATATTAAAAGAGAAGCATTAGTCTGTTTCACAACAGAATCATCAGAGAGAAAACACTAGGCAAGGAAAAACTCTGAAAGCATATGGAATCCACTCAACTGACAAAATACGGAAGCTCCCCCTTCAGGCAGCCAGAATAGGCACATATCGACTGACAAGGAATTAGTCAAATTTTGAAAAATACTTTTGGAAAATTGTCTGAACATCATAAATCCTAAAGACGCACTCAGACAGATGAAAGTCATGCCAACAGAATCAACATAGATGTAACAGAAATTATCATTAAAAAAAAACCAAAATTAGACATGGTTTAAAATATAGGTGATATCTAAGTTATTATATAAAGAAAGAAAAATCACTGAAGGATCACGGTAAGGGATGAAACATACTTTTGCAGTATGCTGAGAACAAAGTAGATTCCCTCCTTTATATTGTGTCTCTCATATTTTATTAACTGTCATTTCTCTTCTACTGGACATAGATCCAGATGAGGAATTGGGTGTTATTGGCAACACTAAAAAAGTGTCTTGAAAGACTAGAAGTTTTCCACAAGCCTTCATCTCTTAGTGAGGCTGTGGCATTACTAATTATCAGCTGAGTTAGAAATACAGACCAGGGGTGATTCATACCCTAACAAACCCACACAAACAAGCAACTACTATGAATTCGAACATCTAAATGAAGACAGTCAGTCTTGCAGGCTTGCATATTCAAACTGAGCATGTTAAGTAATTTTTGGGAGGAAAACCATCTTGTTCTGAAAAGGCAAGATGGTAGGCACTGTACTGTTCTCTCTGAAGTCACCAACAGATTACAATGATGGTCTACAGGGCTGCCATCTTTTTGCTACCACGTATGCACCTATCTCAAAGCTCTTGGACATGCTGTTTGTCTAGCATTCATAAATTATCTGGGGCTGTATTTTTATTATTATTATTACTACTACTACTACTGTTGTTGTTGTTGTTTTATATTTTTATTTAAATCTATTTTATTACCTTGTGTGACTTTCTCATACATGATGGCAGTAGCCTGAGGATAAAAGGCTGAATTTCACAGGGGTCAAATTCAGTGAGTGATCACTGAATGCAAGAACACATTGTAACTGAATAGTGAGACAACCTAACGTCACAGTAACGAATCTGAGACCATTGGCAGGGGTGGAATTTCAGGAGGAATGCCCCTGTGGAACTAGTCCCTCAGTTACAGACCAAAACCATGAGACAAATGCATCTGAAAAAATAAATAGCAGTAGCTATTTGTTTTGTCAGAAACCACAGCTGACACTGTTCCATCATTAGCCAGGGGGCTCCGAACATTCCTACTAGCATTGTAGCCATAAGAAAGGTATCCCCCTTGAATGTTGTCAGGAATTTATTTTGATACTTGATGACACTAGGGTCCCCCAACAACATATAGGCAGAAACACATTTATTTCTTCTACTGCAAGTGCTTGAAACTCATAATTACAAAGAAATTTTATTTGCAGGACATGATGTACTCATCCTGTTAGTATGGTGAGATCTGCTTACCACAAACACAATCAACAATTCTACCTCAGCTTAGCAAATAAGGACTGGGAATTTTGCCGTTTGCAGTATTTTGGCCTGGAAAGTCTCTATGCACTCAGGGTGATTTACTTGTTCTGAAAAAAAGTTACAGATTTTTATAGCTTAACAAAAGGAGAAGAAAACAAAAGAATGTTCCCAAGTCAACTTGTCCTTGAACTTCTTCATTGATGGCATGTGGCAAGTGAGACAGCTCTAAGCCTGAGTACCAAGAAGAGAGATAATATTCCATGAAACAATTCATTTCTTTAAAACAAACAAACAAACAAACCCAAACAAACAACAAAAACCCCAAACCAACGCACAGTGTTTTTATTTTTTGTGATTATTCTATGGCTTATTAAAGAAGGGATCCTGTAGATTGTATGCATGGGCTGGATTCTGTATTCTTGACCAGATGTGAATTCTGTCACACTGGGAGACCTCAGCTGCCACAAAGTGTACACTAAAACCCCATCGTTAGATATTCTGTAGGAGGGAGAAAAAAGACAGAATTTAATGCACCAATCAAACAAAAAAGATCCTCTCAACTCCCCTGTTTTATGATTTGATGTCCATAGTGGACCAGGAATATCAGAAAAGGAGCATTTGCCAGTGACAGAGAAGAAGTACCGAAAGCATACGTCAGCACAGGAGAGAATATGGCCCAGCATTTACTTTCTGGTGTGCCACGCCCATCGTGGGCCTTTCCAGTCATGCTTGTGTGAACGGCTGTAACAATTGGCACACAGTCTGCCACACACATCAAGTGTGATGTCAACAGCAAACAGCTTTCATGGGTCATGTTCAAAAATTTCTGTTGAATATAACTAGAGAAACACTTATGTTAAACAAGATCTAACTCATTCAGGGTGAAAATATACTATCCAGAATGCACTGACCAGTTCATTCAAGCTGAAAGCAGGCACTCTTGCCTTTATCGGATGAAAGTGGTACTTTCAAGATTAGAAGTGTTTTCTCTTATCTGAATCTGAATGGAAGAACTTTTTATCAAAGGCCATTTTATGACTGCAAAATCACTTACTTTGGCTAGAAATGAAACCCTTGTCTTTTTTTTTTTTTTTTCCTGATATATTTTGCCTACTTTATGCCTTATGATGTACCTTACTGTGATCAGACATGACCAAGAGTATTTAAAAAAAATTGTCTGTAATCCTCTTCATGTTCCAGACTCCTAGCTGGGCTCCTGGCACCCTAGAAGAGGGAGACAAAGTGTAGCACCCCACAGAATCTCCATGATGATCCAGTATAGTGGGAAGGCTCAAATCCTTTGTCTCTCTCCTCCTCTTTTATAATAAGCATGTGAGTGCTCTGTAGTAGGCAGCTCTTTCCACATTTTTGCCAGTCTGCAATTTTGCCTGATGTGAAAAAACATTACAAAATTTTAACCTTCCTTCAGGAGCTTTGGATTCTGTGGAAATTCTTTCTTTCTGGTGACGGAATCAGATGTTGTTATCGTCTATTTTGTCAGAAATAGGAAAAATTGTCTGAACATAAATTTCATGTATCATCAGTCACATGTTCTTTTTATCCTCAGAGTAGTTACATAAGCATAGTATCTTATCCTGATAACAATTATTATTATCCAATAACAATGTAAAAAATATATACTGCTGACCATATGAAAAAGATGAATCACCTGCTTCCTATTACAGGTATAGTAAGTTCTCTGTTCTTTCTACTGGATTAAGGGTTTAGAGTTGCATCCATGCCCACTCTTTTCTTTGGTCCACAAACAAAAAATGAGATATTTTCAGATATCCCACTGTATATACTGAATACTGGTCCCATAACAACAAAAATACAAACTGTTTTCCATGCAAAATTTCCATGCTAGTGCATTCTCACAACTCCTTTCTTCCTCTTGATCCATGATAGACTTTGCATCTCGATTAATTTTAGGTGTCATAGATCTATAGCAGAGAAAATAGCTGTTTGTGATTTAGGAAAAAAAAAAGGTGTCCTGATTTCCTGGCAAAACTGGGAGAAGGAACCATCAGGTTTGGAAATCTAGAGAATAATTTTATTCCCAGCTCCTTTTAGTGATGTTCTGTGCCTTCAGTTGACAGCAGTTAGAGTGCAGAAGGAAGATAAGATGTGGTTGACACGTTGGAGGGAAGGGATGCCATCCAGTGAGACCTGGACAGGCTGGAGAGGTGGGTCACTGCCAACCTCATGGAGTTCAACAAGGCCAAGTACAAGGTCCTACACCTGGGTTGGGGCAATCCCAAGAAGTACAGGCTGGATGGAGAATGGATCAAGAGCAGCCCTGAGGAGAAGGACTTGGGGGTACTGGTAGATGAAAAGATGAACATGAGCTGGCAGTTTGTGCAGGGCCCGGAAAGCCAGCCGTATTCTGGGCTGTAACCAGAGAATCGTGGTCAACGGGTCGAAGAGAGGGTTTCTCCCCCTCTACTCCGCTC
>NW_010267635.1:0-26392 GCF_000690775.1 Eurypyga helias
GCCAGAGTTAAACCACGACACCACCACATCAGGATACTGTGATGCTTCATATATCAAATACTTTTAAGATGTTTGACTGATCCTCCTGCCACTAAACCAGGAAGAATGGAACAGAAGGGCTAAAGCTATTCTTGTGTTAATTATTTACTCCCCTGAAGGTGGTTGCTAGTTACCTTCCAGTTCTCAAAGCAAACATGGCAAGCCCTTTACGGTTGTGTAATGCCACTTCTGATCTAGAACAGAATGGCTGACTCAAACTTAGCACCCACTCCTCATAGGAAAAGAACTCAGTTTCCCATAAGTGTTTTAAGGAGAGTCCTTGATAGCAATTCCAAGTCTTTCACAAAAAGTTTCTGCCTACAGAATAGGGTGTAGAAGTAGCATTTGCAAGTTATAATTTTCATTCACAGATGCTTTATTTCCTATTCTTGGTTGCTGTCAGGATCTTCAGTTATCTATGACAACAGAGTCACATTTCTCAAGTTAAAAATAAAACAGCTGCGTGCAACAGCACCTGAATTCTGGTAGGGAGTTCAGTCTTTTCACTTTTCTTTTTTCCATTCTGATTGCATACTGAGACACACTTCTGTATGTCTCACGAGTTGCTCTCATTCCAAAGTAGTCTGATGTTTGCATCCCTTTCTTCTAACTGGTCAGACTTCCATTGTCTTAGTTCTCAGGTCTCTTAAGCAGTTAGCTTGACTTGCCTGCCAGCTAATCCTAGAGTGGGAGTGTATCACTTCCCCTGATTTTGGAACTGACAAAAGAAAGGATGTCATGTTAATCTCGCATCTTTTAAAGCATCCTGGGTGCTTATCCGCTCATATTTTCCTCCTCCTTGAAAACAGACTTTATTGCATATTTTACTAATAGAAGTTCAGAAGAATGTTGGAAACGTCTGATCCCTTTGCTTGATAAAATGACTTTAGGGTACACCTAAATATTTACTGTACAGCAGTATATTAACTGAATTAAGCTGTATGATGTGTTAATTGCTTTCTTAGGTTAGCCCCCTTAAACCCCAACATATGCAATCCTTGATTTTTTTTTTTTTTGGGTGGGGTGGGGCAGTATGGGGGACGGGGGGTATGTTAATGTTATATGAACAGGTGGAATTTGAATTTGGACCACTTTCTCACCCCCTCCAAGGTAGTATCTTACAAGGGCTATATGGTATCTGCTGGAGATGAACATCATTTTGAATGGTTTGATAAATTTGTCTTCCTTTGTTACTTTTCTTGGTATTCAGCCCCTCAGTGAAAGGTGGCTACCTATGCTCGAGTTCACTGCTCATCATTTGAAATGTTTTGTCTTCCATATGAGCGCTTTCTACAGATTTGATGTTCCTTCTTTGAATTTGTTCTTTTCAAATGCATTGAGAAGCTTGGTTCCTTTTAGGGGGCGATAGGCAGAAACAAAACTGGACAATAAAATAATCCCACCACTTCCATTACTCAACAGTTGCCTATTTCAAAACAAATCTCTGAAATGTTGCTGTAGGGTGCTACAGTGTTCTTGAGATTTGACTGAAGATATGCTTTATTTGAAGAATCGGCTTATGGCAAATTTGAGCAGCATAGGGTCAGCTCTTTTTCCTCTCTAAAGAGTAAACCAAGTTTTGCATCATCAGATGTCATTTGTGATAGCAGGATTTCTAGGTCCTGTATCGTATTGAAAAATGGCTTACAGAAGAGAAATGCTAAACTTGGTTTGAAGCCATTTACTAGGAAAGCCTCTGAATTCTTGGCCTGTTTGTTCAGTCTGCTACTATCCCAGCGGTTCCTTTCTACTACCAACATTTCAGTCTGTTCTCGCTGCTTCCCATGCCAGAGAAAAGATGGTTTATTTCAGAGTTAATTAGGTGATTTATGTATTTTTTTGAAACGTGGCAGTCTTTTTTCTAAGGGGTTTTTGTTGTTATTTTTATGGTTCTTAACTGTTGCTTTTTTAATTCTTTGCTTTGAAGTAAAGAGCACGTAGGCTTTGTACATGATTAATTCTTGTTAGTACTGACACCTTGATCTATTGAGATGATTTCAACTCAGAATTAGTTTCCTTGCTACTGCATTCAAATTGCAAACATTTTCTCAACATTATGGAAAAATTTACCTGAAAAAAATTTTAATTGGCTGCTGCTGTTTGTAGAATGTATGTAGTGAAGGAGTATGCAATATTTGATATGTTGACATAATGGAGTACAGTAGGTTTCAAGTAAGTTCGAAGTAAAATGAGATTACTGAAAAGAAGTTGAATAATCAGAGCTTTCTTGGTTTAGTCCTTTGGGACTCCATTTCATGTGTAACACAACCTCTTAAACCAGACTTTCAGCTAAAGAGAAATTCAGTCAGTATATGATACAAGGATGAACACTTTACTGGATGCTTTTCCAAATGTCAGCTCAAGTTCTGCTAAAGATGTTACTTCTCAAGTTATTCTTCTTGGTATAAAATGAGTTCCTTGCCTTATGTTGGCTAGCTTCTGTAGAACATTTTTTTTACAAGTCTGTTTATAAAGCAGTCTAAAACTTAATGGTTTGAACTGCTTGTCGCATTGTAAACAAGGTAGACTATAAGACTAGGGATAAGAACATCTTACATGATACCAGGTTTACTTTATAAGTGACAAGATTGCTAAATGATACTGGCACTTGATACCCATACATGAAGGTATGATACCAATACCATGCATGCATGAGGGTATAGGTGTACCTTGAAAATGGGTATTTTGCATAGAACACTTTATGCACATAAGAAACTACAGCTACCTCAACAATGATTTATTTCTATTGAGTATTTCTGAAGATGACCTGTTTTAAAGCCAGAAAATCACTCAGGTTGCCTTACCACTGGCACAACTTCCATCTTAGGTTTTCAGTTCTTGCTTTTTAAAAATTTAAACTTGTAGTGTACTTTCTTTAAAAAAATAAAAATCTTGTGCACAAACTGCGAAAAGTGTGACCCTTGGTGCTTTGTTTCAAGCATAAATCATCCTTGCCATTTAAGGAAAGATCACCTATTTTGCATTTGACTACCTTCAGTTTCTTGTCATTCGTTCATTCTTTGCCCCCTTAAGTTTGGGACGCTTCTGTTCCCTTTGGTGTCTCATTTGCATACTTTAATCAAATTATCCTTTCATTTTCTTCTTGGTAAATAAAAGCTGCTTTGCACTGCCACTGTAATTCATCAATCATTCGCATGGGGTTTTTTTCTGCAGGCTGTTCCCACTTGTTCAGCATTGTTCTTGAAGTGTTCTTGAACACTAGATTTCCTGTGCTTTTCCAGTACTAGTCTCCTCAGTACCAGAGGGAAAGTAATTTCACCTTCTGTCTTCTCCAGATTCCTTTGTTTACCAGGTCACGTACAATATTGCCATGCTGTCGAAGGAATGATATTCAAATGATGATTAATCAGTACCAAATCTCTTATCTGAGTTACTGCTGCGGACAACAGTGCTTCCCCCATTGTGAACATTTGTAGATGCAGCACTTCACTAGGTGGCTCTGAAAAGTTTGTTTCTCGGTTGCATGCCATCGATGAAAGACTTAGCACCTTTGCATCAGCGCCGTGGTTCCTTCAGAATTTATTGCTGCTTAGGCACCGTGGGTTTTTTTCCAGAAATGATCTCACTTCTCTTCCAGATCATCAAGAGGTGAATATTCTGATCAGTTCTGAGTGGTTATGAGATGGTTCACGTGCTGGTTCAGAAAAGGTACAACTGTTCTGGGATCCTTGAGATCTATCAGGTGACTCAATTTTAAGGCTATTTAATGTATATCATGCTGGTGTGTGTATTTAATCAAAATGTTGTGTAAAATCAAGTCGTGTTTTCAGCAGCTGAGAGTGTGTACAGCATCAGAATTACTACTTGTTCTCAATCAAGTTTTAAAATGTCCTTAAGAGCCAATATCCAGTGATAGATTTTATGCTAATGCAAGTTGATCGGCGCTAACTGTTGATTGTTCATGGTGACAAAAGCTTACGACTCAGGCGTAGAACAGGTGCTGGCGGTGTAAACCTTCTGTGTTGTGCTGCGTGTCTGTATATCAAATACTTCTTGAGGTGGTTTTATTTGTATGCTCATTCCTTCCGATCTTTTCTGCTTAGTGTGGTGTGTCATAAAAACAAACACTCAGGAATGAAGACATTCAGGAAACATCGTTGTGATTGTAAATACGTGAAAAACAGAATGGCTCTGTTGCAGAAACAAGACTCGGCATAATATTGGAGATCACTGTGACAGAGATGTTCTTCTCACCCTTCCTTTTGGTATCTATGAATTTGCATACAGGGAGGCTCTGAGGGTGGATGTGGCACATAGAGCGTGATTCTTTATTATGTCTAGGTACTTACTATTGTGATTGCCACACAAATTTTACCTTTATCAGTATACTGCGACTGTCCTCTCCCGTGACTGTAGGACTCTGTTAAAATGACCGATGTGGTTATTGAATGCAGAGTACTGTTGACAAGTAGCCCTCAATTTCAGTTCAGACCAGTCTCTTAAAGGGCCATTGTACAAACTGTGGCCTTTTTGGTCTTGTAATTTTGTACTTAATATTAACTTCGAACGATGCTAAAAAACAAGACTGCATTTGCATTCAAGTGGATTATTAGAAAGTCCATAGAAATAACAAAACCAGAAATGGCTGGAAATTGACAACATAAACTTACACATCACTGAGATCCTCCTATTTTCTCAGGAGCAATTGAAACAATTATACTGGTGTGTAGGGCAGGGAAAGTTTACCCCGGAGCCTCAGAAAGCAAGCAAAAAAGCCCACTTTATTTTTATCACTGTCCAACTACCAGCATGCTCACAGCATCAAAGCGTTGTAGTTTTGATACTCTATTTCTGTTACATGCTAAATTATTTTTCAGTCTAGTTTGGTGTCACACAGAACACATTATTTATGGATGCAAAACCATGTCCTTTGAATATGGATTAAATAAACCACTTTAATACACCGGTAAATTGCAGGCTGGCCTTTTGACTCTTGTTTAGAAGATGGAAAAAAGGGGGATTTTTTTTTTTTTTTTTTGGTCCCTTAGAAGAATTAGCTTAAGCCCTTTTCCTGTGTTGCATGATGTGTTTTTTGCAGTGGAAGGCATATGTGCCAACATAATGAAATTCTTA
Organism: Eurypyga helias; assembly: GCF_000690775.1. Classification (NCBI taxonomy): domain Eukaryota; kingdom Metazoa; phylum Chordata; class Aves; order Eurypygiformes; family Eurypygidae; genus Eurypyga; species Eurypyga helias. The sequence continues at coordinate 5,134 of NW_010267635.1, forward strand.
GAGATGCATCAGTCATTTCAGCATTGTTCAGAAGCTCTTACATAGTATGTTGAAACTACTAGAATTTTAGAACTACTGTAACTAGCAACTTCTCCAGAAAGTTGCTCTTCATATGGTATAGTAGCTACATTTACTTTGTTTCACTACCTCTCTTCACTAGTTTCTTGTTAAAAAGATAACAAATATGACCTTGTCAATAGTTCAGTTTATTCTGTGCACACAGAGCGGGACAACCTGGAGGTGACTATTCAGTGTCCCTGTAGGCTCAGGAGCCTTGGACTCGTCTCCTTTATGACAGCGAGATCAATGCTGCTGTTAAAGCTGCCGAGTGTGTTTAGGCTATAATCTTTGCACCATCAATTGCCAAAAGAATTCCAAAAGCACGTTGTGTGAGGTATTATTTGGTAAGACCTTATCAGTTTGGTGGGTTGCTGAATTTAAGGAGAAGGGAGGGCGGAAGCACTTGTTAAATGAAAAATCTAGATTCTTGTCTGCGGGAATCAATTGGCTCTCACCTATTTGTATATTCATAACACATCTTGAGCATCATCATTTCTCTCAGCTGTCACTTCATGGCAACAAGGCGACAGCAGCAGTGCCTTAGACATGGCATTTATAACTACCAGAGCAGCAAAACAAAACAAGCAGTCGTTCCCTATTGTACTGGTGGTCTTTTGTCTTCCTGAAGGAAGAAAGGTCACCTTCACCTTCTTAAGTATTTTTCCAAGATTAAAGGATGTAGGTGCTTCTCTTCCCCTTCAGTCTGGTGGGTTTTCACTTGCGATTTTACACACACCTTGCTTGCTTTGTTGTTTCAAAACCTGCTGCACAGTATTATTTTCTGAAGACGGTAACTCTGTCCACACTGTTTGCTTATGCAACTCCTTTCATGACCTGTATGGTTGCTAGTCAGACTTGACTGACAATGTTTCCTCTTAGACATGTTAGGTGTGGATGCACAGGAGTCACTCTTACAAATTTAAAGTACCTTCTGACGCCAGCCTGAAACTTTAAAAAAAAAAAAAGTCCCAATAGCATTAATACCATTCATGGTGGGGGGAAGCAAAACTGAAACAATATTTTGAGATGTGAACTTCTAAGAGAGTTTCAAGTGACTGACACCTGTATGCACTAAGAAATTCTAAAAGACCTCAGTAGATTATATCCCATACATGCATTTCTGTAGTTGTTTGCTTCCCCCTCTTTAAAGCTCTTATGTGTCATGAAACATCTGTAACAACAATATGTAACACTTTATGTAATAATTCATAAAGACTATTCTCTGTGAATAGCATGTCAATGCTTTATTTTCAGAAAGCCCTAGTGTGCGTATTTACCTCTCCATTACAAAACAGTGAAGTAAAAGGAGGTGGTAGATGCTAATTCTCATGAGAAGTATTTTGGTTTGCTGGTGAATATGTGATAATGATTGTCATGCAGTTAATAAAAGCTGCTTTTCCTGCATCTTCCCTGAACAAAGCCCAGGCTCTATTTTCAACCAAGACTGTTCCAGGAGATTGTGTCATTAGCTTTTGAAATGGTTTAACAAAAAAGGTTTGGTTGTTTTCATTTTTTATGAAGATAGAGTTATACTTCTAGAGCTTCAATACAATAATTTTTTTGTATAGTTTCACTTTCATAAAAATTTATGAATTCTAGCTGGATTTCACCAAGGGTAAAGGTTTTGATTCTGCTACCCAAAAATACCAGTGGGCTGCTGCATACTATACAAATGTTACTAATTTCAAGGATCGAGTGTAACAGGAAACCTTCAGATGTAGTTTGGGATTGCAGTAGAATATCAAACACAACACTATGGGAGGATGAGTATATGTATATTAACATGGAAGGATGTGTATAGGGTATTTTATAGTTAGGAAATAAGTCTTGGAAGGACTCTTCTTTCTTTTTTTTTTTTTCCCTTTCCAGTCCTTGACATACAGAACTCCTCAGTTAATGGACTGTAAAGTGTATGTGTCCTGCAGAGCAATTTTTTACCTGAGAGGGTTGAGGAACAGTAGGTGTTGCATGGACTACGAATTAAACGTTTCCCGTCTAGTGAGTGCTTAACCAGAACACCTCATCTCCAGAGTGCTGGTTGTAGAGTGCTTGGCCAGCCAATTTATATTCAAAATAGTCAGTGCTTCTCTTTAAAATAAAGATCAAAAAAACCCAAAATATAAAATGGAAGTGCTGTTAAGTAATTAAATAATCCTCGTTACCCCAATTGGTGAGATATTAATTTCTGTTTGGCTCTGCTAACCTGTAGTTTTGTAAAACAGGCCTAATACATGGTGATAGTATATAGCATGTCTCATAGAGATTAGCCTTACAGTTTCTGCTGAAATGCAATATTCACAGCTTAACTAGCCTGAGAGGAACAGTGATTTGTTTGTATGCTTCCAGAGCAGGGAAGACAATGATTTTGTGAGAGGAATGTGCAGCGAAGTTGGCATATTACAGTAAGACAGGGAAAAAGTTGATGCCATTGCTTCAGGAGGAGCGGTGTCCTAGGTGCTGGCACCTAGGCTTAACTAATCCTGTTACAGAAGGGTATGCGGTAAGACAGAAAGGGAATTACAAAAAATAGTGCACAAAATAATTAGGTTCTTGGTCTTGACACCTATCAGTGTTAATTTGCTATACCAGGCAACCTTAGGAGTCCAGGATTCCCATCTTTCTTGTTGGTTATCCTCGTCTCAAAGTGTCAGTCACGTGAACTAGCTTGCTGCCCCAGTTTTTTGCACTTAAAGGTTGCAAAACACCTGAATCGTGTGTGTGGATGGGATGTATCCTGTCGGTATGTTGCAAGCTCGTGCCTTAACCATTTCTCACCATGTCCTAAGAAGGTTTTAAGAAGAAGGGGTGGTCTTTGCTTAGTTCAGATGAGCTCATTCATTTTATCCTAAAGGACCAAAACCTACTATATTTTCATTAGGATGTTACCTTATATTGGTTTGCTTGAGCACAGAGGAGTGTTACTCTGTCTGTTTTCCTCCAGCGAGGACAAAGTCAAAGGGATTGGAGTGTCTTCTAGCTATGGTATGTAGTTCTGACTTGCGTGATAGTTTTTTAAGGTGTATGCTTTTGGGGTGTGTGGTTTGTGTTGGTGTTGTTGTGGTTTTTTTTTAAATAAATCAGATCATACTTATTTACAGTTAAGTACGGGGAAAAAAAAAGTCTGTATTCTCAGGTCCTGTGGAAAAGGATGAAAAAACTTTGCTGGATTCCCCACAGATTGGCAGAATTTAAATAGAAAGGAAATGTCCTTTAACCAAAAGACATTCATTTTATTGTGTCAAACTGGAGGAATAACTCAACGTCAAAATGAACAATAGACATAATGACTCATTCTGTAATACACAATCAAATAACCTGAGTAACAGGTTAACACTCTTCCTCCACTCCCCCATCCCCCTTTTTTTTTTTTTTTTTGAAGGACAGGGAAAAAAGTGTTTAGACTGTATATGTGTTAGGGCTGTGGTATCCAGGTTACAGTAGATTATTTACAGCTGGGTTCAGAAGTTGCTTTGCTGCCCTAAGATCATTTCTTAACATTTGTCACTACTGAGGGAACATGTTTAGCTTTATCATTAAAGGCGATGGACCACGTAACAAAGTCGTTGCTTGTTTACCATTAAACACTAAGTCTGAACAACTACCTTGGGAATTGTTAAGTCTTATAGCTGTATTCAAATGACAGGTTAATGCTTCAAAAATCTTGCAAGTGAGAGCTTAAATTATGTTTATCAAAGTAAAAGGCTAGAGCAATATAGTTCTATATACTGTACACGGATTATTTTTTGGAAAGCTTTTAGTAAACTGCTGCCATAGGAGAGAATTGATATTACCAAATGTTACAGTGATTTGATTTGGAAAGACTGACTGTCATGTAGCTGTTTCTTGTTAACAGTGATAATGTGACTGGTGCATTATTACTGATTTCTTACTTGATAAATTTAATTACAGTCACCAACATTGTCTTGGAAGTTTAACAAGTCGGAGACCTTTTGCAGATGTTAAAGCAAGCAGTACAGTACTGAAATCTTGGGAGCATCAGTAAATTTTAAAGTACAAACACCCCTTATGGAAATTCTTTCTAAGCAGCACAGTGAATGAGACAGAATGCTGCACACTGCTATCGTTCTGGTAAACCAGAAGGTCCGTGTGTGTTAAATCTGCGTAGTTTCCATCTGTGTACACCTGGATAATTTACGTGCTTTATCAGCCTTGAGTGGTCTTTGTTCAACGCTAGCTAAGTGTGGTGGATAAAACAAAAATATATTTTTGAGATAGAGTCTATATGTTAGAGGCTTGTGGGAAGCTTACCTGTTGTGAGATTAGACTGTAAAAAAGGCTTTCATTTACAGTACGGGAGTACTTTGGCTTGATCCTACAGGAAGGCGGATACTCGCTGTTTGTTTTGCATAATCTTTTTTTCTGTCAAAACAATCACAGTTATCTTTTCCAGAATTATGTGTCATACTGCCTGAAGAGGAGAGCCTAGAATTGTTGATTGTTGTTTATTGTAGAGATTAGGACAAGACAGAAAGGTGTTTACTCATTACAACAGTGTGCTGCTTCACTGAGCTTCTCCTATCTCATAGGAATTCTGTCACACTTGGATAAAGCCGTGGTTTGATTCATGTATAGTCACTGTAAACAGCATTATAGCTCCGGATTTTATCATCACCGGATGGTGTGCTTGTATTCCTCTGAGAGCTACCTGTGTGTAGACAGCCTCAATATGCAGCCACAGTAAAATGCAAGATTTTAAAGTGGCTTTGTACTTTTTAAGGGGAGATGCCTTCTGAATATTACATCCTTGAAGCTTGCACTGAAGTCATGTAGAGTTGCTTGTATGTATCTGTGACACTTGCATACCTTTGACATGGGTAATGCCGTGCTTACATTTGGTTTTCTTATGGAAAAATACATACTGAACTCTTAACTGGAATTTTTCCATCCTTTTTTAAAAGAAAATCTGGTGGGTTTTTTTTTTCTCTGACAATTTAATGTAGAATTGTAGATGTGTTTTCCTTTGAACCTTTCTGGCCCATGAAATCTTTCAATTTACTCCTTTTACTTACAAATTACCTTAATCCATGAATCTTATGTTGTAAATGATGAACAACTTTGCAATATCATACAAACTAACTAAGAGCTCCATTTACAGAAGTAAGTATGTGTCATATTTCCAAATTTTGTAGAAATGGATGAGTGGGCCTGAGCCCAGAATAAGTTTTTGCTTTGCCTGTAGGATCCTTCTTTTCCTCCTTCATGGCAGTATGTGTCCACTAGAGCACCTGAGTAGAACTACTCCAGAAGGAATTTCCATTTTGTCTTGAACTTAAATGTAGGCAACATTTTTACCTGTTTCTTCATTTTGTTCTTCTGTATTTTTAGATATTTCTGTTTGAGCTCAAATACAACACATTCTTGTAAGAAAGGTTCTAATGTTCCTTTCTAAATGCAGTGTTCATGACCTCAGTACTCATTACCAGAAATTGAGCTGTGATGGGAGGAGGGGGAGTTTGGCCTAAACACACTATCAAAATATTTGCCTAAGAAAATAATGAAATGAGCAAGTAAAATACACCCCTTTAAAACCATTTTACTGTTTGTGTAGTGAGTGTGTGGTTTTTACTTTTGATATGAAAACTAAATTATTTCTAAATTCTAATCGTTGCATTCTGCAAACAACAAGTAAGATGGCAGTGTGGAAGGAGTTTCATTTTTCAGCTGGATCCAAGTGTGTTCCGAGTTTTATTTGCGTAGCATCTCCTAGAACACAATGAGTTGGGTTTTTTTGGTGGCATCTGTGCTGTTAGGTAAGAAAAAGAGCACGGAAGGGATGATTTAATGTTTCTGAAGTTATTGGTAAAACCTCATGAGAACTCCTGGCCTCATTTACAAGAGTGCAGTAGCATTGGTTTATTGATCGTTGTCCAGCAATTGAAATAATTGTCTCAAACTTCTCATGCAGAGGCTCGGTTCTCCAGCTGAACTACCTGGGTCCTGAAGTTATGTTGTTACACCTAATAATAGACATATGTTTTTGGTGTTAGTGTTTTTTGGTTTTTTTTTAAAAAAAAAAAGGTGATTTGTAGTCACAAGAAGTAGAATAGTCCTAGAATTCTTGGGCCACGAGACTGGTGTGCTGGGTCAGTTGTGCATCTGGGTTCTTACAAATATAACATAGAGAAATACGGAACCTTAGATTCAGCTCTTCAGTGTTGCCTGCACTTCTGATTCTCTGCACAGCTCCAGGAAAGTGGATTAACTTCAATCTGGTTTTCAGCAATACAGTAGGGAGAACAATATTGTTCTTTTATAACGGATTGTATGAATAGTTTACTTTACAATGTGAGTTCTAAGTGGTTTTGTAGTACTGTAACCCCTCTTCCAGCTTAAGAGATGGATTAATACACAACAACCTAGTAGGTAACCAAGAAACTGGCATTTTAGATTGCTGAAGGCTAATGAAGTTTAAAATGCTTGCATTTGCCTTGTTGATAGGAAATACTAAGATGGAAATACTAATGACCAGGGGGCTTTACTGGTAAGTTGACCTACATTTTCTGAAAAGGTATGAGACTCCTGATTTAATGTGTCACTTAAAAGCACATTTGACTGCGCTAGTCTGCACTGGGGGTTCATAGCATAGGTAGACTAAAGGGAGGATAGGTAGAAGTATCTGGGAATCCTACCTATTTTGATCTGAAATTCCTGGACCACGTCTCATAAGAAAATTACACCTGAACACCTACTCAGTGATTTCAGAACACTGCTTTTACTGCAAATTCCTTTGTCTCTTCGTTGTTTTTAATTATAAAGAGTTTCTTGTTATCTGGGCCCTGGTCCTGCAAAGGTGGACTTTTATGTGTTTGCTTTTCTGTAATTGGAGTGAGTTTGTTTTAGCCATGTAATTGAGGGGCTGCTGAACTAGTAAACCCAAGATGAAATGTTTGCTGATGGGGGACTCACACTAGTGTGATGAAAGTTCACTTTTTCAGCAAGAAAAGACAGCAGTAGTATAGCCTGCATGGGTGGGTATTGATGAGGGAGATCCAGCAAGCCAAGTGGTATTTATATTTTAGAAAAGTAAACGAAGTCAGTAATTTTATTGTACATGAAGTGTTTCATAATTTTGTACCAGAAGCTTGAAAAGGATGTATCCTTCCTGATTTTCTCTTGAGGTGCATGTGTGAATCTTTGGGATGTACCAGGTGGTGAGCTAGGGTTTTGGCTTACAGGACCATGACCAAAATTATCAAAATAACATATGAATTCATATAAAGGCTTCACAGTTAACCACTGGTGTCCAGTTAACAGTATTATGATAGTGTCAGGAGCAGAAAGGCTGAATTTTACTGCATTTAGCTAAATGGAGCCATGAGGTTACTGAGGTTGCAGTGCTTCTGATTTAATCTATATGGCCTTTGCTGCTGGTAACTATCCTTTCATTCTGAAGTAAGAGTGGTTTGTTAGATTTTGGCATCCACCTGCCATGGAATAGCATGCTATATCCTGTGACTGAGTACTTTATTCAGATTTAAGTAACTCTTCACTGGAATATTCAGTACATTCTGTTGGACTGCTTCTGTTCAGTGACTGATACAGGGCATTTTCTTGCTCTGTCATCTGGAGATTTCATCAGCTGTAAAGGCTGAAATTAGCATTTTCTGTAAAAACAACCAGAAAAAAAGCTGATTGTATCTTTAAATTTTTAGGTAATTTTTTCTTAACCGTGTCTGAGTTAGTTAAGATATACCTTTATGTGATTTCTTCCCCACAGCAGAAGTCAGAAATTGAGAAAAACGTTTACCTCCTGCTAATCCAGTGATTTTTTTTTTTAAATCAGAATACACTAATTTTGCAATGGTTGAGACAGAATGCATCAAAACATGTATGAAGACCTTTCCTAAAATATTCCCCAGTATTGTAGTCTAAATTTTTATATATATAAAAATAGTTCACAAAATTTTCTCTAATATTCCCCATTTCATATACAGGTTAAAGGTTTTCTCAACTCGTACTTCCCCTTTTTAAAACATTGAACGCACTATTATTAACGCTATACGAAAGTCCCAATGAGATTGTGTGGTAGAACGCAAGACCTCTGTCTGCACTCCACTGCACATGAATAAACCTATTAAGGACAACACTTTGCAGCCTAATTAGTAATTAGCTTCAGTAATCACAACAAACTAGAAACTGCTGTACCTCACATTTCATGTTGTGTAAGTTACACTTAGATAAAGTGACTTTTCTGCAGAAACATGGTATCATAAAAAGGTTTTGGAATATTTCTTCTAATCAAGAACTGTTGCATTTATTTCCTATTGAATTCGGCTGGTGAGATTTTTATGGCATTTACTTTAAATTTATATAAATTGGAAAACTTAAGTCTCCCCCAACTTTTAACTACATGAAAGCTAATACCTGTTTGAAGCTAGTTGCCTAGGCTACGGTATAGGCAAGGGGGGGCATATAGGCACCTGCATAAAGTCATTCCTGCCTTCGTTTGGAATGGAACAATTTGCCCTCTGGGATGTGTAGTCTGCTAGCTTTGGCTACGCTTGACTTCTTAGATAACTAAAGTTAGATGAAAACAAAATCCCATACATGCTTTTTCTTTACTGTTCCTCAGCAACAAAAGTCTTGCCCCAACTTTGCATGTCTAGCCTTTAATTTCAGGATAATTATTAACAGTGCTTGTCTGTTTCAGTGACTCAAACACCTGGGCAAACTGTAAATATTGTATAGTAAGACAGAACTTTTAAAATACAGGTGTCTGATTTCAGACGTCTGTGTGTGGTATGAAGGGAGCTCTGACCTGATTTTCAGAACTGGAGCACTGCGGGCTGTGCCAACAAAAATACAGCGCACTGACGCTGTCTCAGAAAGTGGTTTTTAGCATGTGATCTCTGAACTCAAGCACAGAGGTATGTGGTGATAGGGGACTGCTTTTCATTTTTAATTTCTGTAGTTACTGTCCCACCTGGAATATTTGGCACTCTATTATATGAAGGAAGCCAACTGTTCCACTTCTAGTCTTATTCTGCCTCTACGCTCAGAGCAAGAATCAAGAAGTGGCATACAGGTTTGGGTTTTTTTGTATGTTTGTTTTGTGAACTTCATAGTTAATTGAGGAGGAAAAAGAAAGATTGCTATTACTGTTAATGTTTTAAAAGGGTGGATTTTGGGATGAACTTATGTTTCACAGTTCAGCACTAACGCGTCTTTTCTAATGGTGAATCTTTGGCTTCTTGCTTGTTTGAAGTTGATAGTTAATGGCTTTGTGATTGATCAAAACTGTGGTGATGGAAGCACAAGCTCTTGGTCTGAGTCATCCCTGTACGTGGAGCGTGTGGGACCGAGGAATACACAGGTATCTGACTGGGCTGATTTAAATGGCCCTGCACAGACCCAGATTACAAATTTTACATCAGTCACACTGCGTTATGCTCCTACGCACCTTCATGCCGTGCATGACCCGCCCCTGCACACTTTTGTATACTTAGTGGGAAGACTGCTGCTCTCAGCTGGCTTTCTTCTGCAGAGGGTGAATGCTCTGCTGGGGGACTATGAGCAGCAAAGGCTATTCTGCACTGCTTCCGTAGAACTGGTGAGCAAGGGAACGCACGTCTACCCCTCCTGGTGGGAAACTGCCTTGACGATCGTTCAAGATGAAAACAAAGCTAGCATTCTTGAAAATGCATTTAGTCTATTAAAAAACCTTTCTATAATGGAGTCTTGCTTGGTTGTAAGCACTTTGAGATACAAGGGTTTAACTTTGCATATTTAAAAACAGAATTCATAAAGTAACTCTACTTTGCATTAAGATCTTTAACACAAGTTAACACAGGTCATTAAAGAATAGATTGTCCACTGGAAAGTATCTAATTGCATAAAAAGAAGAAATATGCTGCACTACAGAGGTAGCTTGTGCAGTCATCTCTCCTAGACCTCTTACTGCCTGAGGGTAACAACATCTGCGTTTCAGACAGCAGACGGGGTTGGCATTTCTAACCTGTTAGTTGTGAAGCTATTGAACGTAATCTTATAGTGTGGGAAAAGAAAGGATGTTAAAACAAGTCCAAAGCTTTGATCAGCATCATGACTTAATCATTTATATTTAGTTGGAAGTTTTTATTGGCAAAATCAGATTTTGCAACTCCTTACTGCTTTATGGGGAGGAAAAAACAAAAGGTAAATTATCCCTGATTTTAATACCAGTTTTTTTGCAGTGACACAGTCTCTGACCAGATGTGCTGGTTAAACCACTAAACCAGACTTAGAGGAGTATATATAAATTTTGTGTGTAAAGTAAATACGTATTAATTTTGAGGCAAATAATAGTTGCCTTTCCTTTATTCCTTTCTCCTCAGTTAACAGAGACAAGTTTGCATTCTGAAAAACAGATCCATGTGTAACAAGCGCCATTACGTGTTCAGAAAGTTGTGCGGTTTTAAATGAGTATTTTTTTAAAATGAATATTTTTTTTAAATGCTGCTGTTGTGCAAATACCCAGAAAGAGCAGACACACGCAACACTTGAAAACAATGTGAGCCATCACCCTAGGTTTTCTATTTATAGAAATTCTTTAATAGTTGAATCCTTAATTCTTGTAATAATCCTAGATGCTAAACTGTTACTGTCTCCTGTTTGGAAGGGGACAGGTTCACTGTGTTGGATGGAAATGAGTGGTCTTGCACATCACTCTTGTGGATTACACAGGGGTGGCACATGAATTACGTGAATGGCTATATTCTCACTGTAACATCAGGTATAGAGAATGGAGTTGAGGGCTCTGGAGGCGTAGCTCCTTAGGAGCTTTGGTCCACAACAAAAGCCCTTAGAGTGCGTTTTTAAAGGCAGTATGTGCAAGTTACACCTTCATCAGAGGAGCCCTGTAATTCATCCTATTAAGGATTGCTGACAGTGCACAAAAGACTACTTTTACTGTGCAGCAGCAGCAAGTTCATGTAGAGATAACAAGTTTGATAATATTCTGTAAGCACGAAGGAGAATTTAAATCAAAATAAAGATCAGCTGTACATATTTAAGCTTTAAAAAAATAATCAAAGGACAAACATTGGATAGGCCATGTGAAGATGAGATCGCTGGCATGGGGGGGGGGGGGGTTATAAAAAGAAGGTAAAGAAAGAGAGGTGAACTTTTAACCCAACGATGGATAAATGAAATTTGCATCACTCAGAAGCAAAGCATTGTCGGAAAGATTACCCCTGCTACAACCAAGCATGTCCTTAATGAGGTCAAGGAATCAAACCTCTGAGAGAACTGGGTGACGAAGCACCTCTCTGACCAAGGCAACTGTACCTTGTTTTGTAAAAGTAACCTCTGTTGTACCTCCTTCGGTGTTACAGCAATGAAATTAAGTAAACCTTTTTGTAATGACATCCTTTCCTTTAGAAATCACATCTCAGAATTCTAAAACATGTTTTGTATTCACTTCAGTCAACCCAAGTTTACAAAATCCTCTCACAATTTAGCTGATTTCAATGTACAAGTGTTTCATCTAGAAGAATAATGATGCTAAAGACTGGCTTATGTCTTAAGAAAAATCTTGAGTGTCAGTCACCAAATGGTTTTGAACCATATTGCCTAACACTTTCTGTCTCCATTTAGTTAGGCAAAAATAAGTAAATGTAACATGGAATAATGCAGAGTTACTTAAAAAAGTCCCTTCCCTGCAAAACAAGAGCGGAAAACCTCCATATTCCTAAAAACCTGAGCCAGGATAAAATACGGTGATTATGCATGTGCAATGTGGTTAATCATACAGTGTTTGAAACATTTAAAAAGATATTTTCAAAGATAGGGTGGGACGGTAAAAAAAAAAAAAAAAAATTGCCTGAATGAACATGTAAAACAAAACGAGAAGCAGTACAGCGTTTGATACCTCTCTCATTTTCGTTTGGCATCCCTGCAAATTCTGAAAAGGATCCAGATGCTTTTCAGGTTTGAGGTGACAGGGTAATACGCTTGTTCCCACTGGAATTGAGCAAAACAATGTAATTTCATCGTATATGTCTGCTGACTTAGTAAAGGCATTGTTTCTGGCTTGAGAGAGGTAGGTATCTGTGATGCTAAAATGATTCATCCTAGAAATGGATTTTAAATTGCTATATACAGCAAAGTCATCTTGTCTAACCCAGAATCATTCAGTGCTATCAAAGAAAGGTAATGTTCTTCTGGGTTGAAAGAAAAATGTACTCAATTTTTTTTCTCATAATACTTTCGTGTCATGCTGGAAGGTCTTACTTTTGAATACTGTTTGACTGAGAAATTTTTTTCCTATGTTTGAGACATACTGATATTTCTTCTCCCAGTAAAAATGCTAGGTGAGATGTTAGGAAAAGAGTGTGAGGTAGCAAAAGTGGTTTATGAGCCTGTTACCTGATGTGACTTTAGCCTTTTAGGATTTTTGTGTGACAATTTACTATGTTAGAACATAATTCTTTAACTGCTGTGTCATAAAAACCCACACGGCTTCAAGTACTGCCAGATCGCTCAAACGTTCCAGGACAAGTTCTCCCGCTGTATTTTTTTTTTTTTAACTTTTTTGAGTATATGGGGAATATTTCTTTTATATGTAAGGATGCGTGTATCTGGATTATCAAAGAACACTTGGTCAAGGATATTTAAAAAAAAAAAAAAAGAAAAAAGAAAAAGATAAAACCTAGGCCACCTGGTTTTAGGGGTTTCTTCTCTGAAGTAACAGTTCTTAAAGGACTTAGAAAAAGGCAGGGTCGCAGCAAAGTAACATTTTGAACCCTGAAAATTATGTTTGTGTTTTGCCTGTTCACTGTGCTGTTAGTTTATCATCTTAAGATTCGTGTGACTGAGGGAGTCTGTGTTTGGATAAAAGATCTGAAGTGCTGTGATCTTCAATCACTTTCATAAACGTGTGTATTTTTAAGACAGAAATTGCATTTATTTATCAGAAATGCCTATTTTTAGAGGTGATCTCCTGCCTCTGCACCCCAGGAGTCATCTTGTCGCTTCTGCAGGCAGCAGGTCTTGGCAATGGTAAGCTGGCTCGCGTTGCCGTTCGGGGGCCGCGACACTGTCAGAGTGGTGGTGCATCGCAGCCGATTCCAAGGCACACTCTGTTTGCAGCAACAGGCTTGCCCTCCTGCGCCTGTCTTGCTCCATCCTTTACACTTGCATCTTTCCCCATATGCTTCTCTCGTTTTTCCTGAAGAACTCTCCTTGCCCCTGTTTAGCATGAAAAGGAGAAGCGTTTTTCTTCATCTGGAAGCTGAAGGAAAGGCGCTGTAGAATACTTTCATTTCCAGCATTTCCTTGACTCAAAAAAAGAAAGAGAATCACTTTTCAGCCTGACCATGAGGAAAATGAATCAATACTATGGTCCCCAGATTCAGGAAATAAATTTCTGGTTTTCATCAGCTATCTGTTCTGACCCAGGACTGGCTCAAGATATAGGCAGGCAGGGTATCTACTTCTGTAACGCCATCCTCCTGGTTCACAGCAAGGCCAGATCACTACTGCTACAAGTGATTCCTGTCGTGAGGTAATGCCTCTTCACAGATTTCCCTCATTCCCAGAATGAGAGTTTTGAAGCTGAGACAGTCAGTTTTGGTACCATGTTACCCCTTTTGATTGAGTAGCTGATCAGTCACAGATGCAGGTGATAATCTCCTTCTGTCCCTGAACTTTTCAGGTTCCGGTGATAGTACTGGTCATCTCTGTTTAGATTCATATGTGAAAAATCTCAACTTCCCACCTGTGTCTGCTTCCATGTTACATTATACTTACACAAAGACCTGTTCAGATTTAATCACTGGTCCAAGATCCTGTCTGACGTCTCAGCGTTGCCTATTTGAGATGCTGGAGGCATCTTTCAGAGCCACGTTCAGAATTGCTACTTAATTCCTTTGAAATTGAAAGTGGCCTTCTCAGCTGAGATCATTTCAGCCAGAGAATGAGTCAGCTGCAGGTTTTTGTGGCTGATTATTCCTGTGTGATAATGTTTCATAGCAACAAAGTGATGCTGAGCCCTTGCTGCAAGTTGACTCCCAAATAAATGATCTTAAAATTCTATTTGAATCTGTAAGTAGTGCTGCTGCTTTTTTTTTTTTTTTTTTTCCCTTTCAGCCTTGCTGTTTGTAGGGAGATGAGAAGTCGTGCTTACTGCACGTTGCCAAAACTGTTGCACTGCTGAGATTAAACTGTTGGGTTTCTGTTCTGCCTGAAGTTCCAAAGGCCAAACTACCAAATCTCAGTAAAAAAACCCCGAAGTGGATAAGTCTTTGTTGCTGTATTACCATGATGCTGGTATTCCTTTCTCCTCATACGTCAGAATTCAATTGAGAACCTCTTCCTGATTCAAACGTAATGTTTTTTGAGATGTCCCCGATGCCCACTGGATTTGGCAAGACGGACACACTGCATTATGCTGATTGTAGTCTAGTTTTGAAGAACAGGACTGCACTGATACAGCGGTGTGCATCCAAATGTCACTGCTTTCTAGTCTTTATGTTGGGATTCACATTCTGATTCACAGTCTTAGCTGACAGAGTGACTGGATAGAATCACCTACTGCCACTGTGGAGAATGCAGCTTGTTCTTCTCTTCTACTCTCTATTTCCTCCCACATCTCTTCTGGAGCCTGCATCTTTCGATGGGCTTTGCATTCTTAGAGAATGTAAGCAGTTCTGGAAGTATTTCATAGGCTGCTGGTATGTGAGTGCACCGAGAGCTAAAGCTGCTTAAAAACTTGATTGCGTATGACGTACAAAGGGATCTGCATTAACTGCAGTATTTTGTCTCAAAAGTGAATTGGCTCACAGTTAAAGATTCTCTTTTTTGTCAACTCAAACAGACCAGTTATGTTCCCAACAAGTTGAAGCAGGTCAGCTAAGGCTAAACTCTGGGCTGTGCTGCGTTGCACAGATCTGCCTTGGCCATAGAAGTTGACGTGAGAATTGCATGGCAGGCTTCCAGCAACTTAGAAGAACCCTTTTATAGCAAGGGCGGGTAGTGGTGTTCCAAACAGAGGAAATCCTATGTAATTTTGTGAATACCCATTCACAGAAAGGGATAGATTAAAGTGGGCTTGAGGACGGACAGGTCTTTAAAATTATTTTAAAGATACAGTTTTTGTGCAAGCTTTTCAGGAGTTGGCAGCATATCCAAACACCTGCTGCAATATTTAATTAAAATACTCCAGCTGAATGGAAAGCTTTTCTTCTGACCTTTATTGAAAAGCAAAGGATTATTTGACTTTGCATTGTTCTGATGAAAAAAAAAAACCTCTATTTTTTACAGGAATATGCAGGTGATGAGTTTCCAGTATGAAAACTGTTAATTTAATTTTTCCTTACAGACTTGTTTCAGATTATCTAGTTGTATTGTACCCATTTCAATTAATTTGTTTTGATTAAAGTTGCACAGGAATAGAGACAACAATTAATCTGCAGCTTACTGTGTGATATATCGCAATACCATTATTTTTCTCTGATGAATCACGGCCGTGACATTTTGTTCATTATTTAACATTGCACAATTCACCTTTTGGTCCAGATTAAAAAAATGTGCTGTGTCCTACAGAATTTACTTAACAGCTTCAGACAGAAGTAGAGTAAAGCATGACACTTGCAGCGGGGTGAATATGCAGAAGAAAGCTACGCGTTACACTAAATTTGTGAATCATTCAATGAAGATACATTTGCAGTGTGGTGAAGTACTCTGTTTTGGTTTAGATGTGTTTATTCAGATACTGTGCTTAATCTTGGTGTTGTGAGTTGAAGAGATATTTCATCAGGAGTAATGCTCTTGTGAATCAGCTTTGAAAGCATCATGATGGAATTGTATATAAAGCCGGGGGTAGTTGTGGGAGAAATAAGCAAGTACCTGTAAGCGCAATGTGACGCATCTAGTCAGATAACTTGTTATTCACAGTTAAAGGTAAAAACTGAGGTGTACATAACTTCTGAAGAATAACTGGCTGACCTCAGTTACTTTTTTGTGTTCCTTGCTCTCAAGGCGACAGACAACACCATCAAATTCAATGTTTAAAATAGTTTAAATTCTAATATAGATGGCAACATCACTTTTGCCTAGAGTGAACTGGAGAAAAACATCAGTTTGACAAGTCTGTTAATTGTCACACGATCTCCAGAACTAACATACAGCTTTGGGAAAACCATGGTAAGGCTTATTAAAGCATAGTACTTTTACGTTCATATGTGTACATTTTGATATCTTTGAGTTTGTCCAAAATTCAGTTGGGAGTTTTATACCTGTGTACTTCGGCTTGGACTAGAACAGATGAGGTTTGCTTGATGCGGGAGCAGAGAGTTCTCAGTCTGCAATGCCTACAGGAGGTGACAGTTTCTGTTTAGCACTGTACTGACTTACAGTAGCTTCAAACCCCAGGCAGAAATAATGCTTTGTATCTCCTTGCTAATCCGAGGTCATCCAATTGTGTAACTGAGGAGGAATTTCTGAGTCCTGACAAACAGAATTCTGTACAATGTGTAATTACAATGGTACACACTGTAATTTACCTGCATCTTTTTCACAGAGAAACATGTAGGGCTTAAAGGTGGAAAGAAGTGTAAATTTTGAGGGTTAATAGAAAATAGCAAACTCCTTTTTTCCCTTCCCCAACGTGGAGCATTAGGGCATTTTGACAATAAACTATACCTGTCAGAATGGGAGCCAATGTGTAACATTAGCAATCAGCTAAAAGGCACTTCATATGGCTTGGTATTAATCATACTGTCAATGTTAATTCCATGGGCATCCTTCCTTCCACTTTTCACTTAGAATTTATTTCAGAGCGTGATCAAAGCTCTGCTGTTCATTATGTTCAGCATTAGCTAATTTGGCTTTTGGCAACTCTTATCCCTGTGCCTATTAAACGCTAGCCATAAATTGAGATAAGGGTTGTGCCAAAACGTTTCAGGATTCTCAAATGGTAGCATAGAGATGGGTGCATTATCATGCTGCTTTCAAGGCTGTTGGGTTACTGCAAGATTAGACCATTAGCAAATACTTGGGCGCTCCAAGACAAATTTACACCTACGCTGCTTTTTTTTTTTTTCATGTCTTTTGAATTGACTGCAGGATGAAACAAATGTGAGAAAAATCATGTCTTGCACAAATGACTCTCAGAAATATTCTGTGTTGTGTCTTTATAGAGATTTTTATAGAGACAGTTTTGCAAGTGTGCTGTATCACAAAATATTTTGGGTCAGAGAATGTGCTGTGTTTATAAAACAAGATTACTGTGGTAGCTGGTTTTTGCTAAGCTGCAGTCAGTCAGAAGTCTTTCTACAAGATTGGTATCAGAAGTTCTTCTATTTAGAACTTCCTCTTCCAGCAGCTGTTTCTAGAGCCTGCTGAATGTTTAATTTTGTGTGATAGACCTTAAACTGGCAATTTGCCTGGAGAGATGGGAGGGTGTTGCTGGGGTATGTAAATAAAATACTGTCCCAACCCTTGCTCCTCTTTTTGTCATGCTTCAACATCTCAGAAAGTACTTAATTTAGAGAAGGTCCTGAAAAAGTAGGCTTAAAAATACCAGTGTAAAAAGAGCTGTAAAAAGAGCTATAAAATGCTTGAGCAGATATGTAAATTATGAGAAATAAAGAACTAGTGGGTTTTTTGCAGCATCAATGACAAATTTCCTATAAATTTTGGGGCTACCTCACATCTTAATTGCTGTTGTTGGACAAAACAAGGGAGGACAGTTAAGGTATCTAAATATTTTCAAAAAGTTTAATAACACCAGGTGACTGCTTCAGTTCATTAGTGACTGAATATGGTTTGTAGCAGCTGTGGTTTAAACATTGGTCAGCAATAATCTATGATTAGAAAATACACTTTTAAAGAAAGTATAATGGTGCCATAAGATGAACAAATTGTCATGACTGTGCAACGGAACAGATTACTTGAGCTTTCAGCTTCATTAGCATGTGCATTGGTAGAATATTTATTTAACCAGTTGCCCTGATAACCTATGTTTAAAGTTGTATCTGGTGTAAATACTTCCTAAGACTTTACAAGGGTGGGATGAAGTTTCAGAAGTAGTACTGGCTTGCTTTGCTTTTCAGCCGGTCTTGTAGAGCTTTTATGAAAACAGAAGGAGAGTACAAAAATATATAAGGACAGAGGAGACCAGCTCCCTCTCTAGGAGGTGATGTTTGCAATATTTTACTTTATCTCTTGCTTTGCTTAGTCCACTGCTTTTGCAGTTACTTCCTGGAAACATGAACAAAGAACCTGTTTCCTCAGAGATTAACTTTTTTAATCTTTCATGTTGTCTTATATGTTAGTCTCTTGCTCAGGATTACTGGTCTGGAATTGGCTTTTTTCAATGGTGATAGTTATATGAAGCAATTGTGGTAATTAGAATAAATTTACTTTTTCTGGAAGAAACCTATTTGGTAGCTGTGAGGCATAAAGCCAAGACTTAACTGGAAAGAGGGGTAGGTGTATCAGTGCCAATAGATGCCCGTGCTGATAATGTACGCATAACAGTACCAAACCAAACCCCGGTTCTCATGCTGTGGTTAAATACTTGTTTTCCTGATTGAGATATGCCTGAAACGGCATATTAAGCCCGGTATCTTTTCAGCATCGTTTGAGGTTTTATAGTGGATTAGTAATAAAAATGCAGACCAGCATTTCTGCACTAATTAAGACCACTTCAGAAGTGTAAGGAAACTGTGCAAGCTGGCATTCGTGTCTTCAGACAGGTGAATTCAGTATGTGCCACATCTACCTTATAGCACCTTCCAGTGCCTGAAGGGGCTACAAGGAAGCTGGGGGGGACTTTTTACAAGGGCCTGTAGTGACAGGACAAGGGGGAACGGGTTTAAATTGAAAGCGGGGAGATTTAGATTGGATATCAGGAAGAAATTCTTCCCGGAGAGGGTGGTGAGGCACTGGTACAGGTTGCCCAGAGAAGCTGGGGATGCCCCATCCCTGGAAGTGTTCAAGGCCAGGCTGGATGAGGCTTTGAGCAACCTGGTCTAGTGGAAGGTGTCCCTGCCCATGGCAGGGGGGTTGGAACTAGATGGTCTTTAAGGTCCCTTCCAACCCAAACCATCCTGTGATTCTATGATTTTACCATCCTCTGCAAAAGAAAATACGTAATGTGATTCAGCCATTGAATTTTAAGACCTAAATTTAACAAATAACCTGGGTATTATTTCTTAATCTACTTTTAAGCCTGGGCTTAAATATTTTTCTGAACATAAATATAGTTACAGATATGCTTAAAACTAAACTTAAGCTTAACATAAACTGTTGAGCTGGGCAAGATTTCACAAATGTGCTGGTGCAGGCAACAGGAAGTTTCAGATCTGCTCTCGCCCTTCCCATGGTCTGCGAAATGTTCTGCCAGAAACGTAGCTGCCAGTTTTCCCTAGGCAGCCTTTGTGGGTTTGTGTGTGCTCATCATCTAGGAGGAAGAAGGGGACGTTCCGTTACAAGCTATAAACGGACAGGGAAATGCTGTCTCTGCTTACGCCTTCTGACACGTTTTGTAATAAGCTGCTGTTCAGTTGCATCTCGGCCACAGTTTATTGGATCAGGCTGGAACTCTTCCCTGCTTATCAGTTTGAGGTTTTTTGCATTTTTACACAAATGCCTTCCTCCTTAATACAAGGAAAAAACCATCTTAAGGGTGTAAAAATAAGATTACTATTGTGTTGAGAAGGCGCACTGCATCTGCGCTGCAAAGCAACATTGTGAAGGTTGGCGGAAGGCCTACTCGGGTCGAAAGGATGTGCTTTACGATGCTCCCATGAGAAAACTGCCCAAACCTGGCAAAGGTATATTCCTGTTGGGATCTGAGACAGGCTTCGGTGTGCTGGAGTGGCAAGAGGCGTTGAATCTGAGGCGGGAAGGCTGCGCTTCAGTCCTAGTGTTTCCCTGGAGTTTTGGCAGGGATGAGGAGAAAGCTTATTCTGGCTGAAATATAGGAGAGATGGATTATACTGGTTTGGGGATAAATGGTTCAGATGGAACATGCAGATTGTGGTAGGCATCTGGTTGCGTGTGTCTGTGGGAAGAGAAGACAGTCTCAGGCTCAACAGGAGATGTTGAAGGGTCTTGAAATAGGACCAACATGGAATAATGACCTTTTTGCCATTCCTCTCTCCCCCAGGACACGTCTGGATAAAATGAAATTCTGTAAGGATAATCAGAGGGTTCTTTACTAAGGCAGATTCCATTCCCATTTTATAAAAATTCTGTAATAATGTATGGGATGTGAGGCTTTAAAAGCAGCATTTATCAGTGTAGTGGGAGAAAGGCCCATTTTTAAAGTCCCTCAGCTGTGGTGATTCTGCTCCATTATCAAGATTCTGTAATGAAACCAGTTCAATTTAAAAGTGGGAAGGAAAAGTTTGGTCGTGCTTTCTTTTTATGTATATTACTGAAATATTTGCTCATAAATTTATTTAGTGCTGTCTATTAAAGACAATTTAATTTAATTGAACTTCCTGAGCTTTATGGAAATTTTTCTTTGCTTGTATTGCTCCCTTGACAGAATTATTTTTCGCTTTCCTCCTGCCTTTTTTCTACTCTCGGAAACATCCAACACCCTCAAAGCTAAAAACTGTTGCCACAGAGAAATTTATTTTTTGGTCTGTTCCTTAGTCTTTGATCGTAGCTTAATTTCATGTCACAGTGCTGTGATCCAGAGTCCTAGCAAGGAATCGATGATTTTCTGCCTTCTGCTCTGACAGTAGCATGGTCTTGCAGTGATGCGCTTTCCTTTACATTTGCCAAGGCATTTTGCATATACCAGAAGAGGATAGAGGTTCAAAGCCACGTGCATTTCTCAGGTGTCGCCTTTTGTGTAGGGCTCCTTATCTGTGCAGAGTTAGTAACTGGTGACCATCGTGTTTCATACTACATACTGATTCTAGGCTGGACTAGACCCAGATTTCAGTTTTTAATGGAAAGGTTTTGTAAATATTAGACTCTAATAAATTTTTGTATCAAAAACCTGAATTAAAGTCTCTCCAGGCTGATGTTTGGCATACACTGTATCAGCTAACCAGCAACACAGCTAGTGCTTATGTTCTCTCTTTTTTTTTTTTTCCTCCAGTTGAGTAGATTTTGACAGGAACTGCTGCAGAAAGACCACTGTAGAAATCAGCTGTTTAGCTGATCAGCTAATTAGCTGTTCAGAATTCCAGGAATTTAACCCTAATTTGCATTTGAAGGCCGAGGTACTCAATGCTTT
>NW_010267636.1:0-578 GCF_000690775.1 Eurypyga helias
TGTGGGATAATCTGACATCTGTCAGGACAGACAGATGGGTCACAGGGCTCAGGTAGACAACGAACTGACTGGCTCACCTTTTACATGGAACCTTTTTATACCACTTTTCTGCCTACCCACTCTTCATTCCTCCCTCCTCCTCCACCTGCTGAGTGGCCCCAACCAGCTACAAATTCCTGGTTGACTGTAGCTTATTGAGAGCCCATCAGTCAGTGGGACTGAGAAGCTTTGTCTCCCTTACTTTCCAAAAAACTTGTTCTCCCTTCCTTTCCATATCCTCCCAGCTGAAAAAATAACCATTCTCCTGCTGCCCACACCCTTCCCAAGGAGCGACACCAACCAGGTATGTCCTCACCACCTCCCTCACCCTGCCACTGTGAGGGCTGGCTCCCTGCGTGCCAGGAGCCCACCGCAGCTGTTCAGGGTGCCCAACCGTGCTGGGTTCAGCCAGGAAAGAGTTAACCCTCTTTGCCCTGGCTGCTAGGAAGGTGTTCCTGGATGCAGGGAGCAGCACTGATAAGTTCTCAGCTGGCACTGAGGAATGCCTGTACCAGTTTCAAGGTCTTTCCTCCGCTTCT
>NW_010267636.1:903-5165 GCF_000690775.1 Eurypyga helias
TCTGACTCTCACTACTCAGCACCTGGTTGTGCACTGGTCAGTGGGTGGTGAGCAACTGCATCACACTTGATCACATTACATCATATGTTTTACCTCCTATTATTTTAATTACTTAGTATTTGTATATATTAATTTAGATTCAATTAGTAAATCATTCTTATCTTGTTTTTACGAGCTTCCTTGTCTTTTGCCTCCGATTCTCCCTCTCCGCTGGAAGAGGGGAGGGAGGATCTGTGAGAGCAGCTTCGTGGCGTCGTGCTAGCCAGAGTTAAACCATGACACCAACCTCCTGTGCACTGGTGGCACCCAGCACCCCGGTGAAGCTGCCGTGCAGCACCATCCCCCTGGGGACCTCAACACACCAAGGGGTGCCCACCGTCCTCACCAGGGCCACTTATTGAGGGGCTGCTGTCAACACAGCCCGCAAGCACAGCCAGGGGCATGCAGTAGGGCCATTCAATTAACAAGAGCCCCCCACAGCCCAGGTGCCCCATGGCTGGCAGCCTGTGGCCCCACCTTTGGTTCCAGAAGAGGAAGAACATCTCCCCCTGCCCCCTAGAAGCTGTTGCTGCAGCAAATGGTGGCGGTGGCAGCAGAGAAGGCAGGAAGGTGTGAGCCATCACCACACAACCTGGGAAAGGCTCCAGTAAAACCTGCCCAGCCAGGAAGCCAGCAGGGTCCATCCCTCTCCACAGGTCTCTCAGCTCTGCCTCCCCCCTCGCCAGCACACGTCCCAATTTCAGGCCCATTTCACACTTCTGCCAGTAGCGCCAGGGTAGGATCAAGTATCCCAGGCTGGTTGGGGCTGGAGGCACCTCTGGAGGTCACCTTGTCCAACCCCTGCTGCACCAGGGCCACCCCGAGCCGTCGGCCCAGGAGTGTGTCCCTCCGCACATGGAGACTCCAGCGCCTCCTTGGACAATGTGTGCCAGTGCCGGACACCCTGGCAGTGGAAAAGGGTTCCCTGATGTTCAGAGGGACCCTCCCGTGCACCAGTTGGTGCCCATGGCCCCATGTCCTGTCGCTGGGCACCACAGGAACAGCCTTGCTCCATCCTCTCTGCACCTTCCCTCCCTCCAGGTATGTTATTTAGAGGAGGAGATCCCTCTGAGCCTGCTCTGCTCCAGGACGAAGAGGCCCAGCTCTCTGAGCCTTCCCTCGCAGCAGAGACACTCCAGTGCCTTCATCACCTTCACGGCCCTGCACTGGGCCCTCTGCAGCCCGTCCCAGTCTCTCTTGTCCTGGGCAGCCCAGCGCTGGATCCAGCACTCCAGGGGTGGCTTCACTGGTGCTGAGCACGGGGGAAGGATCGCCTTCCTCCACCTGCTCTGACACTTCTCCAAAGGCAGCCCAGGACACCGTTGGCTGCCTTTGCCGCAAGGTCACGCTGCTGGCTCATGGTCAACCTGGAATGCACCAGGACCCCCAAGATCCCTTCCTGCCAAGCTGCTTCCCAGGTGGGCAGCCCCTGGCACATCCTGGTGCCAGGGGTTGATCCTCCCGAGGGGCAGCACTTTGCACGTCTCTTCATTGAACTTCATGAGGTTCCTTGTCAGCCCATTTCTTCAGCCTGACGAGGTCCCTCTGGATGGCAGCACAACAATGATGTATCAGCCACCCCTCCCCATTTGGGGTCATCTGCAAACTTGCTGAGGGTGCCCAGGTCAGTAACAAAGACTACAGGGAGCGGATCCAGTTTTGACCCCCAGGGTACACCACTAGTTACTGGCCGCCAGGTAGATTTTATGCCACTGACCAGCCCCCCCCTCCCCACAAGTGCAGCCCGTCAGCCAGTTTTCAGCCCACCCCACTGCTCATCCAGACCACACTTCACCATCTTGCCGAGGCAGAAAACTGCCAATGCTCTCCCCTCTGCTACCAGGCCGGTCGTTTCGTCGTGGGAAGTCAAGCAAGACTTCACTTTTCCTTTTTCACCTGCTCAACGGCTGCAGCGGCACCTAAAGCCAACGTGGCCCTGGTAAGGATGCTGAAGCCAGAGGCCTGCTCTGCCCAGGCCAGGCAACGGCTGGAGGCTGCCGTTTCCCTGCAAGGCAGGAGGAGAGGTTGGATCCTCCACCTCGGTATAAACTCTATGAGCTTCCCTCCCCACCCCTGGCCCCACGGTCCCTTACAGCAGAGCTTAAGTTACTGCAGTTCTCATTCACATGACACTTGAACAAACACAAACTGAGAAACCCACTCGTCAGCTGGGAGATCCGCACTTCCACAGAGCAGCCTTTGTCCTTTAGAAACATGTTTGGCTGTTTCTAACTGTGCAGTGAGACCTTTTTAATAAAACACACACACTGCAATTCCTTAAAAGAATAGTAAAATCATTGTTTATAAACTTATTCTTAGTCCAGAGGGCTCAGATTAACATGTTTGAGAAAAAGAAATGCCATCTCAGAATTTAACATTAAGTACAAATTTTTGCTTAAACATAAGCAAAAGATTTCCCAAGCATAAAGTGCACATTTTATAACAGATTCAAAACAAACTGAAGCAACAATAACAAAATTGCATTCATCTGAACAACACTTGATTTTATGCAGATAATGGAGACAAATGCCTTCACTCTGATGCTGTTTCTTGAAGCGTAGTAAGTAGTTCTTTAAAAGCTTTTAAGGAGGTCACAACCCCTTCCAGCAGTTACCTGGTAGACCTGCAGATCTCAAATGTCGTTAGAGGTATGAAGAGCAGAGGTGGCGCCGCATCACGGTTAGCGAGCCAACGCAGGTACGTAAGAAAGCAGCACAGCGCCCAACGACCGCTGGTTATTGTGAGAATGAAAGCTGAGCAAGCAGGTGAATGCTCCTCCTCCTTCCCTCTGCCTAACAGCTATCAGCTCCTGTGATAAAAAGGGCAGAGCAAACGCCATGAAGAGGGTTCTGCCGTTCTCTGGGGGATGCCCCGTTGGTCAGTTCTCAGAACCGACCTGGCTACCCGCGCTTGGCTGTCACAACTGAACGCTGAACTCCCCCCATTTCAGACAGAAAAATCCAAAGCTCGCTCCAGTTTCTGAGCATTACTGAACTTTGGGTTGCATTCTTAGTTCTAAAGACAGGCTTTTTCAACCTTTTAAGTTTTATTTAACGGAAGCAGCTTTCCTCTTAGACCTGAGTAAAAGATGAGGAGAAAGGTCTTCCTCGCTCACGTTTTCAACTGGACCTTTAGCAACACTCACGGTAGTACTGCCAGTACGGGCAAAACTGAGAACCCTTCTAGTCCTACAGGGGAGAGAAAGATTACACAGGAAGAAGCAATCAGAGATCATGGGGAAACAGGGAAGGGATACACAAATGGATGAATTCCTGAAGAGCCTGTCTACCCAGCACAGTGCAATGCAGAAACAAGGTGCGCCCGGTGCCAGGAAGAGCAGAGCCAGGGCAGTATCCTGCCGGCACGCGCTGGCCGTGCCCAGACCCGCACGCACGCCCCCTGCCCTGGCAAACACTCGGGCAGCACTGCAGCTACGGACGTTTTGAGCAGTTTTTGCGGTTCAGTGTAACGGTAAAAATATAACATTCAATGTATCAAAAATACACTATAAAACAGTAAAAGGCTGCATGTCACTGCAATGCATTGTTACTTCAATAAAAATTGTGGTGACACTTCTAGCAAGAGGCCTGCACCTTCATCTGCTTTCTGAATACCAGAAAAATAAACTTTGGCTATTAACAAAATTCCCCTCCCCCCTCCTTTCATTTTTTAAATGAAATTTGTTTTGCTATTCTTGAAGATGCCACCTATGGTTATTTCAAAGTTCCATTGCCTTGCTGTATTTCAAGAAGCACACTTGCTCCTCTTTTCTCAGGTACTGACAAACAACACCCCCCACAAATGAGAAGTCTTCCTGCTAGTTCTTTCAGTATCACAATCTTCTTAAGAAGGGAACAGGACTAGAAGGAACAGTAATGTGTTTTCAGCACTTCTTGTAATAACGATAAACTACAAATTTTAAAGTTACTCTTGCTAGACAGTGCCAATACATTCAACAATAAATGAGAACTGGGTTTGCTTGCTGTAATAGGTCGTTAGTTTTCTTAAAGTCCATTTGGAATATGCACTTTGTTTAAGCACCTACATGAAAACATACTGTATTGTAAAAATGCATTTCTTCATTACTACATAAACCCTTACAGTCCATCCAACTGGCTTTTAAAAGTGTTGCTGCTCAGGTTTACTCATCTTCTGAAGAAGCAAGACAATAGTGCAAAAGGAAAAGTATTACTTATCAAAAGGAAGCCTTTGCTTGCAACGGG
>NW_010267636.1:5184-29331 GCF_000690775.1 Eurypyga helias
GTGTTTTTCCAGCTTTCCTTCATTGGGGTTAGATGAGGGGCAACCACATCACTATCCTATTATCAGAAGTCAGAAAATGTTAATGATACCACATTCCATTTTGCTTTCTATCCTAAAGCAGGAGAAAAGCAGCTCAGTATCAGACCTAACAGAGAAAATAAAGCCCAAGTCCTAGAAGCATTGTAAACCAACAAACACTGAAGACCGTGCATCCCCCAGATGGAAACCGCTGTAGTCAGCTCCCCCATCTGGTGGGGAGAAAAAAACCTAAAAATCCCCCCCACATCTGAAAAGCCTTCACCATTGGCAGTTCACCTCTTCCTAAATTATTACCAGCAAATCTAGGAAGATCAGCAATGTGGCATTTTGGGCATTGGTATATGAACCAGAAACATTATTGTCAGTGTTTCCTCCAAATTTGCCCCAGCATCTCATTTAAAATTGTTGCAGTCTACCAGGTGTAGGTGCTTGGATGTGCCTTTCACTGTCTTAAAGGTTGGTACAGTAACTGGTACGGTCTAAGGCAGCAGTGCTCACCCTGGCCAGATATATATGTTAATCTAGTGCTCAGGCACCACAGACAACGAGAGCAATAAGCTCTCGGAGCTTAAAGTGGTGAGATGTTGCTGGGCCTGCAAGAGGGATGTGCCTGCACTAGAAGATGCTTACAGGATACAAGACGAGCTACAAGCAGAGAAAGCCTGTTGTGTGATCCATTTGTAAAAAGCCCTTCTGAAATGCACTGCTCTCTAAAGACTGATACCAGGAGCAGGACATAAGAACGGCCTTAAAACAAGTTGTTCGTGCCTCTAGCTGCAGCTCCAGCACGTAAGAACACTCACTTTGGGATGGTCTTTCATTTCAGAGGATGTAGCTCTTTCCCAAAATGACACTTACAGGTGTCTCTCGCAGGTAAGAGGCAAAGTCAGGGATATTAGCATACTTCATGAAAAGGGAAAAACAATACATGGTTCACCGAGCAAACCGTTCCCACTGCATTTCGTAAGCAACTTGGAGATTTCCATTTTACTTCTTTTATTTTACTTTGATGCTTGATCCCAGATAGTGGAAAATAGCTGAAAAAGCACATAGAACTGAAGACAGCTGTTCCTTTCCCTGGTATGACTATCAGGCAAATAAAAGTGAGAGCCAGCCATCAGGGGAGAAATGTAACAGCAGATTTGCCAGCACATCTGTCAAACCTTCTGACATTTGCAGCCTAGCAACTTCACAGCTCATGCACGTAGCTGAGGGGGTCCAGCAGCATTTTCTACTGAGAAAAACTTACTTGATACAACCATAACTGCTTCCCTGCAATGATGGATAAGCTGGAAGTATAGTAATTTAGCACATAGTAATTTTTTTTTACATGAAGGTGCACACCTTCCTGCCAGGGAGATGCGACAGGGATGCTCTATCAGGCATCACCAGTTCACAGCCACGATTGTTACAGGCTTCTCCATCACCGCTGGCAGGAGGAATGCAAAGCAAGAGGTTTGGACTCAGCTTCTGCTTTAGAGCCTCCATCTTACTTGCCAGGGCAGTCCTAACACGGTTCCCAACACAAAACAAAACAGCAGGTGAGCTGTAACACACCCTATTCCTTCCTCACAGCTGGAAAGTTGTATGTTCTGAGAGTTGACAGAAAAGGGAAACACAGAGAATGGGTAAGGCCTTACAGGCAACTCTGACTACAGACTAGTTGCCCAAAGGGCAGAGGTTTGCAGTCTCCTTCCACTCTAGCTCAGAGCAAATGGACTGATCGTGAATCTCCTGGGGAAGGAGCGAGTTCAGCGCTGGTGAATAGGGAAGAAAAAGAAAAGCAACAGAAGAACTGATCTGACCTCTTCCCTAGATCTTTTAAACTCCCAGTGCTGTTTTGAGCCTTTCTATGAGGAAATCTGCATCCATGAACTAGTAAGTGTCTGTGTGGATACCAACTTTGTTACAAAAACATGGAATTTTTTTTTTTTCATCATGTAAGTAAAATCAAGGCAAATCCATCACTATTTCAGTGAAACCAAAAGATGTCCAGATGCGAGTCACAATAAAACCAAAAGCAAGGTTAGTGCGGAGTGGCTCTGCCACAAAGACAAGGCCCAAACATCAAAGTTCTAATGAAAGAGCAAGCTCCTGGACAAAGGTGAAGAGCTCCAAGAACAAGAAAAGTAACACATGAATTTGTTACCTGTGGTTTCGTGAAATTCTTGTGTATACACCACTGAATAAAATACTGTTTTGCAGCTGAAACAGTATCTGGATCCTGCCTTTTGCAATAAACCCGGATAACCTGCTCTGCAAACGTCATAGGTAAAAGCTTTGAAACCTTTGGAAGAAAAAAAGAAATAAGCTTTAGTATTTCTTGGAATTCAGAGTCCACTGAAGTTCAATTTTTTCATTTGAATACAAACAGAAGGCAGTTAAAAACATCCCACCAAATGAACTACATTTTTCCAAGACTCCCAGCATATGCAAGTTAAGTACTGTTCATATGCAAAGAGTGTCAGGACCCAGACTATCGTGGTACAACACACACCTCCAAGGACATGGATTCCACAGCTTCCTTCCACAACTACTGCAAGAACAGCCATGAAGGACCATAGTCACATCCATCACAAGCTGTGAAGATGCCCTTCAGAAGCCAGCTGAGGAAAAAAAAAAGACTACTACCTGTTCTTTACTGATCTTGACTGCCTTGGAAGGATCAGCCTTGCAATAGAAGAGAACATTATCAATGGGATTCTGTTCTTTCATTCCATAATCCATGTTGATAACCTTGCATGCAAAACAAAGAAATTGGCATTTGTTAATGTTTGCCTTTAGTTTTCTCACCATAACCACAAAAGGATACACACTATACGTGTGTAAATGACACCCATCAAATAGAACAGCAATTACCAAATGATTAATAAAACAATCCAGTGTTTGCATGGTAGATCTTTTCTTCCACCACCTTTCACTCTGATGCTGCCCGACAAACACTCACGTTCACACCAACCTGCTCCCAGTCACGCTCGCAACACTGGTTTCAAACAGTGGCAGCATGCTGGTCCCTTGCAGCCTGTGCCTCCCCAGAACACACAACCTACTGAGGCAGCAGCAGAGTGTACAGTTTTAAATGTGAGGTTTAGACACTATTTACATCTGCTTGGCACACCAACAGTTTTGTGGTCAGCAGGAGAAAAGCCCACTTCCCTATAACTTTGATTTGTGGGACAAGGAAAGCACGATCAACTACTTTAAAGCTAAGCACACTGCTACAACTTTACCCAGCCTGAAGTGACTGTTCAGTGCAAGGGAGCTTTAGAAGCGATTCATGATGCACTCTGTGGAAAACCATTCATTAGCTCTTCCCAGAATCAACCAAGAACAGGGACTAAGCTATTCGATACTTGTAGACTGCTCAAGCTATCTCCCTCCCACCAGTGCTGGCTGGAGACAGAGCTGTGGCAGCAAGGAGCTTCACACAGAAGACAGAACCCAGGAGCAGCTCCCATGCATCAGGCACGCAATACCAGGAGCCTGGAATTCACTGTACCAGTTAACCTCCCACTGGGACTCGCAGTTTATCTGCCTTCATCAACCACAGCAGCGGTTCCTAGATTGCTGACTTCAACACCCATAAGGTAAAAGCCAGGGGCTTCCCTGCAGCTCCTTTTCAGAGTGAGGGCAGTCACGGAACACGTGTGTCCACAGGAGTGCCCGAAGGACAGCCCAGCCTCTGCCCCCAGGCCCTCCCAGCCAGAAAGCTCTCAGAGCCCTGAGCTGAACAGCTAGGACAGCATTTTGAGGCAACCCTGTGGCTTTGTTTTCACTTTATGCAAGTACTGAAATTTATCTCCAGTGTTCACTAGGGAATAAAGACCCTCTGCAATTGAGAAGCTGTCACCCTGAGCCCGCTCGGAGACATATTTACATCAACTATGAAATCTTCAGCCTTTAGCTCCACATCTGGAGGATCCTTCACTGGCTTGGAATTAGCAATGATTTCTGCCAGGCCATTACTCTGCAAAAAGACAGTGACTCAGATTACATTTATGCACTACCCAGTCTAGACAAAGGCAACAAATGCACAGCAGAACATGTCACTAAACCAAAGCTTTCGTTTCCCCGTAGCTCGTCACTCTTCTTGCAGCAGTGTGGTGGTCTGAGTCCAGGCACCTTAACCCTATGTTTTCTACCAGTTTTTGGAAACTGAACGAGCTTGTATAATTGAGAAGCCCCAAATGCTGCCAGCCTGGGGAGGAAGAGTTTTACACTAGTGACAGGAAGAAAGGGGAGTGGGGGGTAGAGTAAGAGAGAGTCTGTCCACCCAGGATGAGAAAAGCGGGAATACTTCAAGCTACAGTTTCACCAATACGAGTGTTTCGCAATTACGTACCCCAAGCTGAACACTCTATGTTTTTACGGTTTGGTTTTTCGTGCAGGGCTGCAAGATCTCATACTCTAATAAAGCTTTTATACTTACAAATTGAAACATACAGAAAAAACCCAAGAGAGAAGACATGTAATGTCACCGATCACTGTAAAAAACCCCCACAACACACACAGAGGCAGCAAGGTCCTAAGCAAACTTGGGGGGGATTCTGACCTACTTCAAAAGCTGAAACACCAAAGGGGGTTTTGTCTGGTTTTGGACCTGAGAGAATATTCCCTGCTGATAGCAAGGCTAAAGTCAAGCAGAGGAAGGCGGTGTGACGGAGCGCAGCTGCTCACAGAAACGTTCCCAATAAAAGCTGGGGCAAGGCAGGAGAGAGAAGTTGCCTGTTCACCTTTCTCCAGTGCTGCAGCGTTCTGGGAAGACACAAGATTTGATGAAGCAAGATTTCCGGGGAGCAACCGACACTTTTAGGAGAAAAGCTTTGAGTGCAGCACAGAGCAGCCAGGAGATAGGTCCAGAAGCAAGGAATTCAACTAGCAGCATTATTTTCCAAAAGTCTGTTGCAAAGTCAGGGAGAGTACTAAGGAGAGCAGGGAATTGCACGCATTGCCAAGCTGAGGCTTACGTGCAGGGTTTGTGACTCAAGAAGTCCAGGCAAGGTTTAGACTGAGAGAAAACCGAGAGGAAAGAACTGCGAGAAGCCAACTGGCAGGAGGCAGCCTGTTTATATGTGATTCTATTTCCATTCTGTACCAGAATAGATGTATGCTTTCTCCTTTTCTTAGCGGCTGCTGTTTGCTTGCCTTTCTTTTGTAAGTCACCTCTTCCAGTCTGCATTAACTGGAAACTTAGCTTTGAATTTAACAACTCTGTAGCTATTTGGGATGTATCCCTGGCTCTGGCCAGCTTGAGGATCAAAAACTGGATGGGGCTCTGAGCAACCTGATCTGGTTGAAGATGTCCCTGCTCACTGCAGGGGGGTGGACAAAATGACTTCAACGGTTCCTTCCAACCCAAGCCATTCTATGATACTACGAATCTACACATAACGGCATGGCAGTCCCTTAAGGAGCACAACAGACACAGCTGTGTCTTGTCTAGCCACTGCTCACCTTCAGCACTCCAAGAGGAAGGTGAGACTCCAACACTCCTGCAACAGGAAACTGCTGCACCACAGGGGAAAAATTCACCCCAATACCTCAGCTGAGCATCAGAAGCTGCAAAGCACTGGCTGAATATAATCACCCCAACAAGAGTGACACAGTCTCCCTCCAAAACAACACACTGCATATCCAAGACTTAACACCTCTGGATGGATTGTCAGCGAGTTTTTCTTTTCATTAACCAAGCTTCTAAAAGGAATTGTTTAAAGGTGGAACTCATGCAATTCACCCCCTGCCCATCTCCTCGTTTGTTAGGCTATCTATCCTGAACACCTCCGCAGAAGGGCAGAAACTTGACATCAATGTACAGCCGTTTTGTGTTGTGCTAACCTTTGTCTGAAGGTGCTTTCCTTCCTCCAACTTGTTTAGTACAGAATCCTTTTATGCTACTGTTGCTTAGACAAAGAACACAAGCAGATCTTCTCTTCCAGCAAGGAGATGGACAGAGCAGTAAGACATCTAGTAGTCCTTCTCTAAACTTTTTCTTTAAAAGAGCTAAATAATTGTCATGAAAGCTTTACAGACACAGTCAGCCACTTCTGGAAGTGTGACACGGAAAATTTTAAGCATCATGGTTGAAGTTCAGAGAAAATTAACTGATGATTTGATAATGTGGTGTAGCAGACTGGCAGACTGCAAGAAAAGCTGAACCATATGAAGTAACATCAGCTCTAATATAACATTATTTTGGAGTAAGACAACAGCAGTTAAACTGCTGATCGATGGCTACTTTGAAACAGTGGAAAAATACATGCATGCTCAGGCTAAGTATGGAATTTAATACCAAGAAATTCAGAGGTTATTTTTCAGTTTGATGTTTGTTCTCAAACTAAAGCAAACAATTAACAATTCAAAGCAGAAAAGTGTTCCTTATAATTTTGAAATTTTAATGAACACAAGATAATAGTAATAACCTTCTCAATCACCAGATTGTAACAGCTTTTTAATGCAATTTTGTATTTTTCAGAAAACATTTTTTTCTGGAAATATTTCTGCAATAATCACCTTCTGAATTTCCACCTCTTGCCATTCATCTGTCTGTTTGTGGATACAACTCTCCCCAGTTTCCTACAATACGTTTCATGGCTCAGCTACATAGAGAGGAGAAGAACTTTTCACACTATTGTTGTAATAGCAGTTAAGCAAAAAAAACCCCAAACACACACACACCACACACAGTGAAGAAAAAAAATGGTCACCAACTTAGAGTACATTTTTACAGGGACAGAATTCAGAATCTTCCACCAATGGACATTACCTTTACAATTTCCCCCACTGTTTCAGGTTGAGTCTCTCCCAAAAACTTGTATAGTTCCCGCCGTTCTATTTTACACAAAATTTCTCTTGCCTCCTCCAGTTCTGGACAATTTGAGTGCAGAATTTCCAGGTAGATATTATCTGCCAAAGTTGCATTGATTTGTTAAGTACATGCAGCATCACAGCACAATGCATGTACAGGGACAAAGGTTAAAGCAACAAGAAAAACTGCTGATTCAGGAAAGACACTTTCAGAGAATGACCAAACATACCAAGTCTTAAAACTGAGAAGTCACAATATCTTCTTGATTATCATGAGATTCTTAACAGTTGTTGATGGAAAAACTAGCTAAATTCTCAATGTTGCAACAAGTTTTATTAATTCACGGGCAGTTACTTCCCCTTCTTATTTACCCAACCTTGCTCAGCAGAATATCCTAAATCCCGTCACTAAATGGCTCAGGGACAAGGGTGCTCCATCTCGTACAATAATAAAGCACCTTCATTAGACTGTCACAGTTGCCAGACTTTGACAGACACAGTCAGAATTTCTGACTTTGGATGTTGGCATCAAAGCCCCTGCTCCAATCTCCACATGACAGCAAAGTACAGAGCGTGTTTCCCACCATCAATGCAAGAAGCAAGACCTTTGATGTGGCTCCAGAGTAGAAAGGTTACCTTTGGCTGTCCTAAAGAACCTGCTGCTGTGAGGATGCTGCGTGCCTGTCACAACCAATGTGGCGGCACTCTGTGGCGATTCACGCTCCCCAGCCAGAATACCAAGGCAGCTTTGACACGTGCTGCACGCACAGCTCGGCAATGCCCTGCGGAGGGCCACAGCCCGCTTAAGAAGCTCCCAACATGCTCCAGAAGCAAGCTGTGAGGATGTTCCAACACACCTTTAACTGAGGGTTGTTTTATGGACAAAGTTGATCAAAGTCAGAAACTTCTCCTCCAGAAATAGACTAGGTCTCTTCAGACTGAGAGGAGAGATAATGCAGGGAAAAAAAGCCCATGAACACATCCATTGTGCAAAAGCAGTAGTAACAAGGAACAGTTTGCTCTTATCCATCACTAAACCAGGATTTGCTGTCAAATCAGGAGGCAACAAATTAAAAAGTAACAGTGGTTCTTCACCTATCATGGAAGAAACCAGGGAACCTTCTGCTGCAGAACCTCACCGAGGATCTAAGAGGCAACTGGACAGTTTCACAGAAGCATCACTCATCATAGACTAATGAAAACAAGCCTACTGTCCTCTCAGAAGCCCCCAGGCTGCAACCAATGGATGCAGGGAAGGACATGCCTTGGTTCAAGAGGAAGAGAACATATTCATCCCTCATGGTCCACTGTTATATCTGATGTTGGCATATTCCCCACGTCACTCTCCTTGCTGTTCAACTCTCCTCGTGAACAGGAGAGCACTGGCAAGCAGCTCCTTGCTGTGGCAGACAGAGGCAGGGGACAGTCCTGGTACCCTTGCCCTGAGCTGTGCTCCTCACCAGGTACCACAGGTCAGCAAGCACTTGCAACAGGACCCTGGTGCTAACTTGCAAGCACGCTGATCTTACAGACCAGACAGTCCCCAGGGAACAGATCCCGGCCCACGAAGAACTCAGCCTCGGTTCTTACCTTTCTGCCCAGCCTTCCACGGCCCAACACTGCAATTCATGCTCTCCAATTGCTAGTGCCACTCCAAGACAGTCCCCTCCCCACTGGGGCAGAGGCATGCAGTGGCAGAGGGGGCAGGCAGCCCCTTCACCCGCTCGACGCAGAGGGTCAGTAGTCAGGCTGAACGTGGCTGTGGCAGATGAAGGATTGCCAGCAGACAACCTTTAGCATGACATAAGTTAAGGCACATAGGATCCTCTGCAACAGTGCCCTCAGCCTCCGTCACCTTGTCCATGGACCAAAGACAGAAATTCTCGAGTCTCTCTGTTGGCCAGCCAAGGCTTAGCGATGGAAATTCAGGAAACTTATCTTGCCACTCAGGAAAGATGCCTTGGGAGTCCTCATGAGCTGTAGCTCACAGGTCCTGCAAGAGGTGCCAGCCCTTGGGAGCACAAAAGCAGGGTGTGCAGCATCCTCTGCCCTGTAACCACCCAATCACAAGGCGCTCTGTGCAGGGTCTGCCTTGCCCACACTGCCTCCACCCCCCGTGCTGCACGGCGCTGGTAAAGGCATGCCGCAGAGCTGAATGCCAGCCAGGGGAATGCCGGCGTGCCTCGCAAGGAAGATCAGGAGGGGCACACAAAACCAAGATGCTACAGTGGTGGGAAGCTGTGGAACTACATAAGACAGAATCCAACACAACTGAGGCCAGTTTCCAGGAATTCAGTAATTTGTCTTTCTACTTCACAGCACTGAGCCAGACCTTGAGGAATGCAAAAACATTGCAATTCTCAGCTCCTTTGCTTCACTCTGTAATCACACTGCAGTTGCCCCCCACGTCTTCAAGCAGGTTCCTGCTCCACGTACTTAACCTATAAGAACCATCCTCACAAGCTTCTATCTGAGCAACCAGAAACTTTCAGCAATAAAGTAAGGTGTTTCTACATTCTGTTTTCTTCTGGTTTGTTTGCAACCCGGGTAGCAATCTCTGAAGCAAATCAAATCAGACCCCACTAGAACCCTTTGAAACCTGCCGTGGGGTTAGTTTCACACTACAACACATATACAGTAGTACTCCTCCACCTGACGTAGCACAGCATCGCACGGAGCTGACTTAAACCCCACTCACGACAAGTGCAACAAGCTCCGGGCACAGGCAGGACCTCCTGACATCACTGATGCAATAATGTGACTTTGAATGTGTGCAGAACATATGAAGTTGGTGCTTCTCTCTCTCTCTCAACATACAAGTAATTTAAACTAGAAGGTACTGCGCTGCCATGCAAGATAAGAGCGCACAGACGCTGGATGGTCCAGGTCTGCCCCACCATCTTTGTGCAAAAGCAGTACCTCAGTAGTCATGGGCAAGGACCCAGCTGTAAAACCGGCATTCTAGCAGGTACTCATGTTCTTTTACTCTAAGAAAAATTCCAAGAGCTCATACCAGTTAGCTTAGTGTAGGCTTCCATGTCTTCCATTGCTGTAGAAATCTGGTACAATTTTCCTCCAGAGCCTTCTATTTTAAAAAATTTGTCTGCTTTTTGAAAGGCTTCCGTAATCCTAGTTGGAGACAAAATTAAGACTTAAGGAAAGCTTCATTTTGAAACACCTTATCGCTTAAGAATCAAAAAGAAATGCATTAGTCTGTTATACAGAGACGACAGTAGATGCAACTGCACCCCAAGCACACAGCCGACCCTGATCACACTGCAGTATGTCCTATCTCCACGCTGTCACTGCACATTTCAACAGCTCTTCCATTTACCCTCACCCTTCTTTCAATGAATGAGCACATACACTTTGTTCTGCTTCAGACTATCAGCTTAACTTTGCCTAGATGACTGCAGAACTTGCAAGACAGTGGCATGGTCACTCATTGCGATGAGGCTGCCTCAGGGACGACCGTACCCTTTTATGGACTCGTTGCTCTGAGAGTTAGCTGAGTGAATACAAAGCATTGTAAAGATAGAGCACGTGGTATTTTCAGGTGGGAAAAAATGATGTTCTGAAGATCAAGTTCTTCCAGAGTTCCCTGTACCTCTTGTCATTTCCAGCTTGTACGCTCATTTGAGTAAGCTGCTATAAACATGTTAAGCCAAGAACAAAATTTCTTGCCTGTTTTACTTCTCACACATAGGTACTGCTAAACCTTGGCATTTTTAGTCTGAGTTTCAGAGGATCACTAAACCAGGAGTTGAATGAATCACTCATGCTGCATAGTCCTCTGCATTCCTTCTTTTCCAAACTCTGGCTACTTGGCAGCCAAGATCCTAACGAAAAAAATAGTTGAGGATACTGGTATTTCTCCTTTTCAAGAAAAGTAAAAATAATAATGCTATATGGAGACTTCTGTAGACATCAGTAAGGGAGGTACAAATGCAGGTAGCCAGCTAAGTTGGTCCTGAACAACTTCTGCTGTAGCATTACACAAACACAAAGTCAGGCATCAGCTGAGCTACAGTAAGCTTGCTCGTTATTCTATTCTGTCAGCAGCCTTGGTCTATTAACCAGCCAGTTTGAGCTGCATAATCTTTAACTTCATGTGACTCCAGCTGTAGGCAGTTAAACCAGCACAAGCACACCCTGGCCTTATGCGTCTTCAGGGTGTTAGTAATTTTCCTGTAATTGAATTTCCTGTGGACAGACACTGTTGTCATTCTCTTTTTCATAGAATCACAGAATGGTTTGGGTTGGAAGGGCCCCTAAAGATCATCCAGTTCCAACCCCCTGCCATGGGCAGGGACACCTTCCACTAGGCCACGTTGCTCCAAGCCACATCCAGCCTGGACTTGAACACTCTCAGGGATGGGGCATCCACAGCTTCTCTGGGCAACCTGTCCCAGTGCTCCCCACCCTCTCTGGGAAGAACTTCTTCCTGATATCTAATCTAAACCTCCCCACTTTCAATTTAAACCCGTTACCTTGTCCTGTCACTAGAGGCCCTTGTAAGAGAGCCCCCTCCCAGCTTCCTTGTAGGCTCCCTTCAGGTACTGGAAGACTGCAATAAGGTCTCCCAATTTTTGGTTTTTCATTAACCAAAGCTTCTATGATACTCTAAGCACTGAGCCTTGCCGCAATAATTGGGTTTTTATTGTATGTCGCAACTGATATTCTGAATATTCCAAACAGATATACAGTTTCAGGAATTTAAAAATGAATGGTATGCAAGAAAAGGAAAGTATAATACTTGCATTATTTCAATGATGTTGCCAATCTTATGCTGGTATGCTCGCCGGTGCAGGCAATTCCTTGTGTGGAACATCTCATACAAATTTCCCACTTCCTGAATCAAAAAAACCCAGTCATCTTTTACTCTTGACTATCTCAAATGGAAAACTAAAACAATCAGGGAACCAAATGAGTTGACTCGTTACATTTGCACCATAGGGTAGAATGGTTATTGTGTACCATTTACAGATTTTGAAACAGACTGAGGCAGCTGTGGGACAGTAGAGATCTGGCAGTGGCCGCAGGCAGCCTGGGCAGAGAAGAGGACCTCTTGCTCCTTTAGCAGCCCCTCACCAAAGCCATATTCACCTCTTACCCAGAAGACTTGGGGCAGGATCACACACAGCTGATAATGGACTCCCCTGGAAGGATGCACCACAGTCCCTTTGAGAGGCTTCCTCCATCACTCCCTTCCTTAAACCACTTGTTTCTGAGAACAGCTCTCAGAATAGCAACTCCTCCTTCCTCTCAGGAGCTAAAAAGCGTCTGGCAGGCAACCCCAGCATCCCTCTGTGATCCAGGGTGCAGCGGTACCACGCTGCCCGAGGCAGGCTGTATCGTGCCCCATCTGTTCTCAGAGTGCTGCTGTTCTGCAAGCATCCTGCTGCTGAGCGTTCCCTCGGTTCTCCCAGGCTGCTTACCTTGTCACGCGTACAGAGATGCTTCTGGTTTTTTTCCTCACAGACCCGAATGAATTTAAGTAATCGTCTGTAATCAAAATTATTCTGGACTCCTAGGTGATGGCAATCCCTAAAAATATCCCACAATGAGATCATACTTGCAAATACAGTGGCACTGTTTCAGTAGGAATTTATAATAGAAACAGAAACTGTATACCTTGCGAAATAATCCCATTTGTCAACATCAATGCCATTTTTTTTGTTAGCTACTATCTCATATAGGAAACTTTTCTCCTTTTGTCGACCACAGTAAGGCCACTAACAACAGGGAAACAGAAAAGAAAAAGAAAATCAAAACAGTAAGGAATTAAGGTGTGCAAACAACATCAGAACAATCTTTTTTTAAAGACAGTGGGAATATACTTTGACTTTGCCTGTGATAAACATCCATCACTGAGGTAGCGAAGAACACAAAGACAGTAACAGAGCTTTCAGAAGCTAGGTCAGACATTAGAAATCCAGAATTAGGACTTAGGCAGCTGACTTCCTAGAATATCAGCAAGAATAAAAACATGTACACGAGTATGTCATTTCCCATTCTGCTAAAGCAAAGCCTGCAGCTTTAAAATACCAAAAAAAAAAAAAAGCATGGCAACAAAGAGGGGAAAAGGTTGGAATCATTTAATCCTCATGGAATTAAGTTAAACCCCATGTCACTGTCTTGCAGTCTTCTGCAATCAACTATACAACTTTATACAAAAAGAGTTTTAAAACAATTATTTTGATATTTTAAACAAAAATTGCTTAAACAGTCAACTCAACTCAAACTCCTAACCCACAACAGAGAAATAATTCAGCCATGATGTGAACAGGAAATCAAAGCCAAAATAGTAAGATACAAGTTGCATGTAAGCATTATATTCTTAAAAATGTAATGATTCTTCAGGCTAAACAAAAAGTGCCATTAAGCGGCCTTGAAATTCTGAGGGCAGAAAACATGGCATACAAACAGATAGAAGACTTTCATGTTACCTGTGTTACAGAAATATTAAAACTGATATGAGTAAGAATGGAAATGTGCATAAGCAGCAGGAAGAGAGCACATCATAGGTAAAAACATCCTGTGCTGTTCACAGAGACCTCTGCTACTGGGACAGTGTTCAGAACACAGTTCATGCTCAGTGCAGGTCAGGACCAGGCCTGCAGTGTGGTAGCATCACAGCACCAATGCCTCATCAGCAGAGCAGCCTGCATTTGGTAAGACCACATCAGTTCAAATGACTGCAGCCTGACACCAGGAGAGTGGCAGGAAGGTTGTCATGTCTCACATGTGACACTCCTTTTTCCTGTTATCCTGCTGGAAAACAGGCATATAATCCAAACAAGAAAAAACAGACAGTGGGTAAGAATCTGGCAGGCAGCAAGATCTGTGTGCAAATGAGTGCAAGTGGGTAAAAATCAACCTGCAGACTTTGTAAATGAATCCTTCCTGTAGGATCTCAGACTGAATTTTATTACGCTAAGTTCCCTCTGTTCATCATCAGTGTGCTGGAGTACGCATGGCAGCACCACACACTACTACAGCAGAAAATAATGGCTAAGTGCTAACATTTGAGGGTGATTAGTTTGGGACAATATACAAATCCTGATTAGGACCAGATTGTCGTAACAGATCTCCCACTGATGGGCTCTTAAATCTGGTAGTGACTGAACGGGTGGCCTTGAATTGATGACAAGAACTGCAAAGAGTAAAGTGATCACAACCTTTTCTTCCTTGCCTCTTGAGGCAACATATTTCTTCAAGTCTTATTCCTGCCTCTGTATTAGCTACTGCAATAAATCCAAACATTTTGCTGCTGTCACCAAAGCTGACGTGGCCCTGGCACTTGGGCCATGCTTTGCATTCCTCGTTGCTTTATTTCTCTCAGTTCTCAGTTTTGTTATCCATTAACAGCTTGAACCTTGAACCATCTCCATGTCTTCTTCACACAGCCACCTGACCACAACCTCCCCTTTCCACCTCCCCCAGGCATCCAGTGAACAGACTGTTATCCTAACCTGGTCATTTAACATTTCCATTAAAAATTCACTTCTACCAATCTACTTATAGTGAATTTGGTTCACTAGATACAAACAACATTCTTAAGCTTTCCTCTAATTTGGAGACTTTGAGGTAAGAACTTCCCAGGAAGAAGTAAGCACATAACATAATGAAGCTACCACCTGCTGGCAGCACTGTGAGAAATAAACACTACACTTCTCTAGCATCTCTTGTGCCAGGTTTCTCCGAATTTCATGGGGCTAAAAATAAATAATACAACATAGCAGAAGCAAAAATTATCTACTCTTTCAGTAACTTAAAGACATTCATTGGGGTAATTACAGAAGCAGTACACTGACTCACCGAATTCTCACAAGCAGTTTCATCTATAGGCCCTCCTATTTGTTCCTTGATGAAGTTCATATCTTCTTCCAGGACAAGACCATATGATTTCATGACTTCTTCTAGTTTATTGGAAGTGATCAGGTGCTCAAACATTTCAACAGAAGCATTTTCATGCTGGGGGAAAAAAAAACCAAAAAAACTACAACACCTAAATGCTGCATTACAAAGTTTAATCAAGTTTCCTGCAGTGTCGCAGCTTTCTCCTCACCCAGCCTGGGCAGGGCACCTGGGCACAGTGGTGTGAAAGTGCAGCTCTCAGGTGATTTTGTATTTGGTTTGTATCTAACCAAACAGGAAATCATCTGGTCTAGAGTCCAGAAACACACTCTTAGCAAACAGTTGTTAATTTTGTATTTTAACCAACAGCAGAAAGACAGTTACAATGCTAAAGACAAAACAACCAATTCTGCTGTGCAGGAGATTAACAAGTTGACTCAGTTGATTTTGCTTAGTAATTACTAGCAGAGAGAGGCCTGGAAGGACTGCGTTACATTTCATTCACAGCAAACAACCCTTGAAACGCTCTTGTTCAAAATTTCTGAAAGTCTGAATTCTAAACAATTCTGTATTAAATATCCTGGCCTGGAACTAGAATCTTAAACTGGAAAGGAAGCTCCCAGTGGTATTTTGCATCTGTAAAATGCATCCTGAAGGCGGCTTGCAATAGGCATTTTAAAGCACGATGCTGGCTTAAACTTATCAGTGCAGTCCCAACAAATTCTGCCTCGTCAGAGTCGCACTGCAGGCACTGACAAAACCAAGACATTTCCTTTCTCCTCTGTGTCACCCAGCGCCAGATCTGGAGGAAGAGGGCATGTGTACACAGATCTCAAAGCACACAAGAGTTCAAGAGTGCTTGCACCTTCAGGCAAGAGATGCCGGTAACAAATGTCTGCCCCCACTTAATTCCCCTCACACCTCCTTCTGCTTTGCTAGTAAGGCTGCATCTGCTCATGGCCACAGAGGGGACTGATGTTCCCCAAACAAACAAAGAGAACAACAAGGAAATCACCACAAGATTAGAAGACAACATTCTGGGTTTTAATTATGCCATCAAAATGACGCAGTAAGAAAAGGCTAGGTGATCACTATGTTCTCACAAGCACTGGTAGTCTTTAAAAATAAATTATTCTGCCTTTAAAATTACAGTTTTCTACTTTTGCTTTAATAGTGAAAGACCTACCTTCCATTTCAAATCTGGACGAGTGAGTGGAACAAATCTTCCATCAAACATGTGTGAAAATGGCCCATGACCTTAAAAATAAAGATTACACAGGTTTAATCTGAGACATGGTTGCCAGTAAAAATATTTTTCACAAGTTAAGGATCTGAATTGTCTTGCATTTGACTTGATCTTGACATCGTGTAGGAGGAAGATTTAGCTATAGCAAGTACACTTTCCTAAGACAGCTTAAGTACTACTCCACTTAATGTAGCCAGTTCCACCACCCACATCACAGGCAGGCACTGCAAAAACAGGAAGTACAGTAAATACCCTGTGCCCGCTCTGAAGAAAATACGTAGTTATGAAATAAGCATAACAGTTTTTGAAAGGGCCACTAATTTTCACTCTGAATGTTTTAAGAGGCCCGAGGACATCAAATAAGGAAGTGGAGACTTCAGCCACCGAGGGCAGAAGTCCACCACGGATGGAAACAAGACAAAAAAACTTGCTAAGAGGCTACAAATTCACCAAGTGGAGTCACCTCCACAGATGTATTCCAGACCAAACAGGAAGAGATAAACCCTGTCTCAAAACATGGCCACACACTGAGCAGCCCAACACAGCTCTCATGTTCCGACGTCACAGCCAGCTTTCCGTCCAGGTTAGCAACAAGCCGTCTCAGGTGTTACGTACCCAAATCATGACAAAGCCCAGCGATTTCTACGCAGAGGATGTCTCGCTGAGTTATATCCAGCTCTGGTTGTCTCTCCTTCAGTGCCCGAACAAGACATCCTGCTAGGTACCCCACCCTGTTGCAGGGGGAAAAAAAAGCAACTCTAGTAGTGGTTGAGGCTGAACAGAACAAGAGCAGCAGTTCACCTCCTCTCTTTTGCTCCATTAAGTGACAGCTCTAGTCTGAGGGGTAGCACACAACAAATACTCAAATCCTAACCCACAAGAGAATCACAGAAACAACTGCCTGTAGTAGTTTTAGTCATCCATAACACATCTGAAAGACAAAAAAGCATGAGACACCATGCCCAAAACACGGGGGCAATGGCAACCTGCAGTACTTCACCATGCACACCCAGAGCAACCGTGCGAGCGAAGAGCAGCACGCTGGCAGTGTGTATCTTGAAGCCCCACAGCTTTCACGTCATCTTTTGCCTTCCACCTGTGCATCTGCAGAGGTCCACAACAGTCAAAACATTTTGTTCTTCTTTCAAATTGTTATTTTAACAATTGCTTATGACGATTAT
The DNA here is from genome assembly GCF_000690775.1 of Eurypyga helias. Lineage (NCBI taxonomy): Eukaryota > Metazoa > Chordata > Aves > Eurypygiformes > Eurypygidae > Eurypyga > Eurypyga helias. Next base: position 22,315 of record NW_010267636.1, read on the forward strand.
TTCTCTTTTTCTTTCATTCATTTCGGATTTGACATTTAATTTCACTGAAGGGGACCCTCTGTTCTCACGACACAAAACAGCAGGAAAAACTACACGCCACATACTCTTATAAACTATTTACAAGTTCTACACCAACTTCCTTTTCTACTTGCCTCAATAGCTCCTCTTTCAGAACATCTTAAAGCAAGACAAGGTTTTATATGATGAGGTAGTAACTTTTATTAGACCATATTTTACTGTTTGGTGGGTTTTTTATGAGACCAATAAGCACACAAAGCTCACTTCTTCTATTTTAACACTGCAGAATCTTCAAAACTACATACAAGTTAAGAACAACGATCCCAGGTTTAACATGGAGAGGGTGGTGAAGCACTGGGACAGGTTGCCCAGAGAAGCTGTGGATGCCCCATCCCTGGAAGTGTCCAAGGCCAGGCTGCATGAGGCTTGGAGCAACCTGGTCTAGTGCAAGGTGTCCCTGCCCATGGCAGGGGGGTTGGAACTGGATGGTCTTTAAGGTCCCTTCCAACCCAAACCATTCTGTGATTCTATGATTACCTGAACTGTTTAAAAGAAAAGGTTACTGATACCACTGGAGTTTTCAGACTTCATTGTGCAAGCTTTGTTTATATCCCTTACATTTTTGTCTTTTTGGGTTTACCAGATGCAATCAATTCCAGCTTGCCTCACTGGTCTGACCCTTTTGCAATATCCATTTCACCTTGCTAGTGTCACAGACCTGGGGCAGAAGCCAGGCTTCCTCCACAATATTTCAGCACTAACAAAAGCAACTTCAGGCTGGTCAGATCAGTTGAACAAAAACCATTGACTAGCTGAATTTTTCTGCACCTTGGAATATACCTTTAAATCAAGCTTAAATTTGTCATTAATCAGCTCCTCTGTGCAGTCTGAATGACTAGCAACACCCTGGAAATTCTTGTGTCCATAGTCTGTTTCTGTTTAACTTCTATTACAGCTAACACCCTGACAATCTGCCATCAATTGCATAAAGCACACAACTACAAATGCAAACATTACAGATAAAATGGGGCTTAGCTGTGCTGGACAATATAGGGGGATTACAACTGTCTGGCAAGTCATTTATAGCAGCCCTGGTACCCTTCCCAGGTTTATGCTTTACAACTCAAATTTTGACCAGAGAAAACATAAAGCACTCACGGTTTTAAATAACGTTATTCTTAGAAGAAGGGTCAGGGGAGGAAATCTAACATTGAACCACCTTGTAGGTTTTTTTTATCTGTCTTTATGAAACAAAGTTCAAGTGGACAGTGCATAATCACAGAGGGACCCAAATAAACCCCGTAACCTGTGGGACCAAAAATGCCACCACAGCAGTTTTCACCAATGCTCAAGGACAGCAATGCCCCTTGGCTGGCACTCCACATCAGCAGAGCCAAACTTGGAGAAATCCAAAGGCAAGAGATGTGCCTGCAAGACGACATCACCTTACCCTATAGAGTGTTCAAAGCGGTTGTGAGAGGCTCCTGGAAAAACAAAGTAAGTCCCACCCAGCTGCTTAATGTAGCGGAGGCGCTGAAACTGGGGTGTGTCGATGATTCGAACAAGAAGGGGATGTATTTCAATATGTCCATGAATTGGATCGTTAAAAACCTACAAAAGCCAAACAATGGTATAATTAACACTTAAAATTTGACTTCAGAAAGGAACAGACACCAAGGTAAAGAATATCTAGAACGGTCATATATTTCGTGGGACAGGGCAACTGTTTTGTTTTCTCCTGTAAAACAGCCATATCCTGCCTGCCCGACAGCAAGATTTATCTTGGAGAACTACTTAAGCATGACATCAGAAAAAACAAAGCTGTGTATTTCAGACAGCAAGGGAATTAAACTCAATATCTCTACAGATGTTTTCTGTGGAATTCCCTGTGTAATTCCAAAGCTTCACACTTGAGAAAACCGCTGTCCTTATCAATCTGCTGTTCCAGTTAAAGCAGCATACTGCAGTACATGTCTGAGACACCCAGCAAGAAGTGTCTGGTTTCACACTGTTCATGGTTGTTTAAAATCAAGTGAAATTTTGCAGTGGGAAAGTTACGATTCTTAGCTTTTTCATAGAACAAAATGCATGACCCAAAATAACGGGAAAAAGGACTCCCTGATCATCCCTCAGCACACCTTTTAAGAAACATTTGAGTAACTAGTGATCAACAGAGAAGATAAGGATTAAATACGTGTGTTTACCTCAAAACAGCAGATAAAACCATTTCATCACACATATCTTGGCAAAACACTGAGGCAAATAAGGTTTTCCTGTGTTCTCTCTACTTTCAGTCACTGAGCTGACAGGGCTGTAGCAGATGTGCCGACTACCAAGGAATGTGTGCAGCCCTGGCTCGAGTTAAACCAACATACACCACTGTGAGAAACGGCTGGACATGGCAAACAGTGGAAGTGAGGAGGAGTCTGTTAACCCAGTCCTGGGGCTAAACTAACAAGGAAACCCCAAGGGGAGGCTCTACATAAAAAGAGATGTGAAAGGGGAGCCTCTCAACACATCTGCTCATTCAATCTCTCAACCACCACATGCCCACATCAAGCAGTTAGCTGATGATTTTAACAACTTTTCTGGTTAACGTGGTTTTTCAAAGACCACCCCCTATCAAAGGGAAGGGCTTGGAGTTTGCTGCTCTGCAAAGGAAAGGCACCGGTGCAGCACCAGCTGGCACCCCCAAGGGGAGAGCGAGCAGTGCCAAGCACCAGCGAGGCCCTGGCAGTCGGTCCTCCCCGCGCCGCGCCGGGGCTACCTTCATCTGGTCCATGTTCTGCTGCCTCAGTTTGTGCAGGCACGCCAGCACCTCCAGTCGCTCAGACGGGAGGCTAGAAAGGAAACACAGACATGAGAGTAAAGTCTGCAAAGCATTTCCCTTGACATTTGCAGTACACACAAAAGCACTTCTGCTAGTTCATATTTCTCTAATATTTGTTGAATCTTTTAGGGAAGTTCATTTCCGCAGTTTTTTTTAGAAAAATCCTGGAAGCATTTATCCTTCCAAGGTCAAGTAAAGAAGGAGGAGAATGAACAGCTACAGAAGTTATCTGCAAAGCAGAGTAAACACTTCTCCCACTTGCACAGAACTGAGAAACAGAAACACCAGGAAATACAATATTTTTTCCATCAGTTTCTTTTAGGGAAAGTCACATTTGGAAATAAGTCCTTTAAATTTATGGGAAAGAGAGCATGCAGTGCCTGAGTAACTGACATTTTTAAGGTTGAGAAATTCCTTAAACTAAACCATCAAAGTCCCAATAAACGATTTTTATAAAAATCTGTTAGTCAACACTGTATTAAAAGAAGTTTAATTCTGCCAAATTAACTTGAATTTTACAGGAATTAATTTTAGCTCCAACAGCTAAAACCACCAGCTAAAAACCACCAGAGTTTTGTTGAGAATTGATTCTTCTATTGCATAAAGATATTTTGCTGTCATTTTTCATAAATCAGAGGTCTCCTTCACGACACACACACAAACTTCAGTGCAGGTGCTCTGTTGTAGCCACAGCAGTAGAAGCACAGCGGCAGGACAAGTCTGCAGGCAGAGATAATACGCTCTATTACGTGCACTTTCAATAACCGTCTGCAAGCCTTGTCCTTGAACAAAGTGGTTTCAGTCCCAGCATGACACGTTATCGCGAGAAAGTATGATTTGCTACCTTTTACACCCTTCAGCAGTTAATCATCCCGAGAGCACTTTTACATCAGTGTCTCAATTTAAACTTCAACAGAAAGTAATACTATAAACTGTCAGCTATTCGCAAAAATTACTGCCAGGCGCACTACATATTTTCACCTGAACCATTTAATAATACACAATCCATAAAATATTAATCACATTAAACACATATGGTGCCTGAGCTGCTGGTGAGCACTTTTTGCCTTAGTCGCTTAGCATCCCTGTCCCTAACAGGGGGCTCTTGGGCTGCAGTCCCTGCTGCTCACAGGCTGTCACAAGTCTTTAGCTGCCCCACTTGCAAGCAACATGAAAAGCACCAAAGGTGATGCACAGACCGGTGTGTTGCTTCACACCCCAAGCAGCTCCATCTGTAGGAACAGTCACAAACCCCAAGGTCCTTATAAGGGAGTTCCTGAAAGAGCCCACTGTTTATAGGGCAACAGAAAGCAGCTAACACTGGGGACAAGAGAGGGACCACCTGCATCTGCCCATCCTTCTTGCTCTCTGCCAAGAAGATGAACTTCAGCGTGGTGGAAGAGCTGAGGAACCCTTCTGCAGACAGCAAACCAGAAGCTTGTACACACCTATCCTGACATTCCCACAAAAAGCAACTGCAACTGCTCTCTGAGGTCTGCCCTGAAAATGGGAAGAAGAATATGGGAAGACTGTCGCAATCAAGAGATTACGCCCGAATCTGCAGGCACAGTTCCTCCAACAGCCACAGCAGCAGCATTGCTGGCTGCCTTTGACAAGGTGACAACAGACACTTCCCCACCCACCCCATCCCTCCCTGCTTTGATTCACAAAATTCCACAGCGTGGTAGGGGTTAGAAGGGACCTGTTTGAAGCGTGCAGACAGAAATGGTGTGCTGTCATGAGGAAGGCTGCTAAAGGGTTTATTTTTTCTGAAGTATAAGGTAATTGTCTAATTGGAATAACAAGCGGATGTGTAGTTTCTGTTTCGAGGCTATCAGGAAGCTGGTTGCTTTTAGTATGTCGCTGGCTGGCTGAGCATGTCCATACGGACATTCCTGACCCTCCCTCATGCCAGAGGTAACAAGGGTGAGAAAAACTTTCCTGTACCCCTTGGGAACTTAACTGCTCCAGAGAGGTCAGACAGGCAGCCCTGCTCATCATCTGTACTGAACATACGGCATGCCACCTGCCACACACAGCATCTACTTCCAGGAATGTGTGGGAGACCCATAGCACTGCCTCCAGGCCCCTGTCATCCCAAGCTCTCCACAATAACTGTCCAGGAATGGCAGGGAACTAAATACATGCCTTTATCACTGACCTGTCTCAGGGAAATGATGTAAGGTACTGTAAGATGGTTGTGCTGTGGAAAGATGCATGCAAAGGCATCGTTCTTGACTGCAAAGTTCAGATATTTCAAAAAAAGCAGAAGACTCCAGCGATTTCTCATCCACCTCACAACATTTTCAGCTTAAGAGAAACAAGATATTCCATCTCACCAAAGGACACACCTCACAAAACAAACCCCACAAGCATGTCATTCCATACCCCCAGCACCATCCACTCTCCATTCCGACTGAGAGCTCTTCACAGCCGTTTGACTCCACCACCTGTACCGCACACTTAGAGGGATTTCCTCGCTACCCATCCCACCTGCCTACATCCAGCATTAACAGAGCCCAGCGAGCCTCAGAGCAGCCTGCAGATGTCCGGGTGTCTCAGCCAGCCAGCGACATACTAAAAGCAACCAGCTTCCTGATAGCCTCGAAACAGAAACTACACATCCACTTGTTATTGCAAGTAGACAATTACCTTATACTTCAGGAAAAATAAACCCTTTAGCTGCCTTCCTCGTGACACCACACCATTTCTGTCTGCACACTTCAAACAGATGCAGTTAAACCCCTTCTTCCAAAAAGAGAAAAACCAGAAGAACATTAATGACTCCTGCCAGCATCTTACCTCCTCTGAAGCGCAACCCTTCTGTCTTGTCACCTTGAGTCACACCAGTTTTAATTTCCCTACTGACAGCCACAACCAGACACCCGCCCTCTTGACACACCTTCCTCAAGTTACAAGTGCAGCCTCACTGTCACAATCTAACAGGTGGGGCCCTTTATCCCCTCCCTGCACGGTGTTAGCTCTGACAAGTTTTCAGCTGAGGAGCCAACCTGTGCACCAAGTACTCCAAGCTCCCAGCAGACAAGCGCAGCTCTAGACTTGAGTACACCTCCCAGACACCACGCTCCAAACTGCCTCAGATCCATTAACCACAACATTAGCAAATTGCTTGAGCAGAACAGATGAGTTTTGAGAGAAGTGTGGAGAAAACCGCATAAAAAAGGTCAGCAAAGGAGTGAAGAAAAGACATTCAGAGATTAAAAAGCACCAGGAAGTTTGTGGTGAACAAGCAGGTTCACGTCCCAGGAGAGGTGGGCAAAACCGACCACAGCAGAGCAGAGCAGTGGGGGCCCTTCAGATAGGTAGGGCACCAGGATACATTTATACTCTCTTCTGTTTCAGAAGAGCAAAAAAGTATATTCACTATCAGGAGACTTAAGAAGTTTTTTTGACCAGTCCTTTTCCTCACTGCTGAGAACAATCCTTTACATGTTTTAAGACAACGTTCAGTTTTCGCATACTCGTAGCAGGTAACCGCTACCAAGCTGGGAGCAAGGCTGCCAGACTGCCCGCTCCCCACAGCCAAGTGCTGCAGCAGCCCACGGGGGCCACTGAACTCTGCCACTTGCCCACAGGCCCACATCCTGTCAGGACACACACCAAAACCTCTTTTCCCGTACCAGTCTGCACTATTGTAGCAGGCACAAGAAAGAGCAAGGTCCCAGAAACTGTTGCAAGACTGAAATTTCAATGTCCCAGATTGGTCGCAGGGAGATGGGTGAAACCCAGGCTCCACAAAGCAGCACCCAACCATGATTTTAAGAACCATTACTACCTTACTGTCTTTACTAGAATGGGAGCAGCATTATCTTTAGGCTGAGACAAAAGTTCTCATCAAAACCCCCGGAGTGCACACTGCTGTTCCTACTAACACTTAACGTGTTATTGTGCTACTGGTGGTATTTTCATCACAGCTTTTTAAATGGATTTTGTTTGCTTCTCATGGTTACTGGCCAACCAGCTCCTCTGCTCTGGGTGGTGCTGGCTATGCTGGGATCGGCAGTTCTGGCCACACAGGTCCCGTTCCATCACGCACAGCCCCTCCGACTGTCCTTACACCCGAGTTCTCGTGCATCTGAGGGGGAAGCGAGACAGAGCCCTCCCGTTCGGTCAGGACACGTCCGTCTCCCGGTGCTCGCTGCTGCGGA
>NW_010267637.1:0-7324 GCF_000690775.1 Eurypyga helias
CCCCCCCCCAGTCATCCATAGTTCTGCTCCCAGACAAAACTAATGATCAGCTGATAAGCTTCCAAAATGCAGCAGGACTTAGAAATTCATTATTTTTATTCTGAATCCATCTGTAATGCCTACCCAATGTAGGTTTTCACTAACTCACATAAAAAGCAAAGAAGACGTAATACTCAATAGTCTAGTAAGCGGAAGATGAGATCATGTACGGGAAAAAAAAAAAAGGTTTAATCTATTGTAGCTATATGCGCCTGTATTTACTGGGAACTAGCCACTGGGAGACCATCTCCTTTGATAAATAATACAGTTCTGTTCATTTTTAGAAAGCAATGGATCTGTTTCAGTTTACATGATCACCTTTGTTTTAATGCAAATTATTATTTGGAGGTAGGTTTTTTATTTCATTATGATTTCTGAGGAGAGGTGTAAAGGTCTAGCTTGTGTTTAGAAATCCAAGTGCTTAAGAAGGTCCCATGTATTTCACTTCTTGGTTTCCTTTCTTCTCTGCCTTATTTAGAAAAACTGAGAGAGGACATCTATCCCATGTGACATATGCTCTATTCAGCACTAGTGTCTAAGGTACTATGAGGTAATTTTTTTCTAATGAAACCGTGGAAATTTCTCAAACATGACACCAGAATATAGGTTCTTATTTCTGCTATTCTACATGACAAGTGGTTGCTCAAGCTAATAGGTTATTATGTTTAAGGAAGGCTTCAGCCTTCTTTTTTCAGGAGTCTAGAAAAGGAGTCTGACTGAAAAACAGACATAAGAATCCCTCCTCCTGTCCACAATTAGGAACCTATTGCTATAAGAAGGTAGAGAATAAGTCCTTCCCTTCCCCTTGACAATTTATCATCTCCAACCTCCCATTGCTTAACTTAATGTTTCCTGTGAAATAGAGAGGAAAGTTTTCTAGGGCATGAGTTGGTACTATACAGTAGTACTGAGAGGTACCCCAATAGACTACTACCTTAAGTCCTGAAGAAACATAAAATTTGCTTGGGTTGTTCCACCACAAACACCACAGTTATCACTGTACACAGGAACTGTTTGGAGCTTAATTTCTCCTTGCATAGATAAGCATTGATTCTTGACAGCTTACTACTTGAACAGCATAAAAATTGGGCAGCAGATTTCATGAAGTGAAAATATGTCCAGGAGTTAGTATTGCCATGTATAAAACCTTTGTGGAATTAACCTAAGTCATTTGAACCTGCTTTGATAAGTTGTGTCTATGTGGAGAAACACCTTGCTGTTTAATGAGGTATCAGGGGATGTAGGAAGATTCATTTATTTTTTTCAAAGAAGTCCAAAGTGCAATTGAGAAAAGGGTAGGAGGTCTTTCAAACATATTTTATTTATGGCTTTCATTGAAAAACAACTCTTTATATCAAAGGGTCATGCCTCAAAGCACAAGTAAAAATTTCATTAACAGGACTTACTGTAATGTCTATTAAGATCCACATCATGCAGTACAGAAGAAAAAGGAAAACATTCCAACAGAGGCTAAAGAAAACTAGATTTTTCTCTAAGACTATACTAAGTTACTACTTTAAGTTACTTTTTTGAGACTTGATTTGATGAATTTGTTTTAAACAAATACATCCATAAAGTCTGAACAGTTTATTTTATGACTGGTCAAATAAAACATTCTAATATACTAGCCCGTCCTTGCAAGTTTCAAGGTTATCCACATCAGATTAGAGCTGTCAAGCCTCATGGTGCTTATTATATAGTGTTCCTGTTAACATTTCCTATGAAACTATTAGCCTTTTCCTTTGACATTTCCTGTTCTGCATGGCTGAATGTGTTTATAAACCACATATTGCTTTGAAGGTAATCTAAGTACTGTTCAGGTTAAATTAGTTGCTAACAAGTTACACTTATTGAATTGGCTTTGTTTATACCACAAAAGAATATTGTTATCCTTTGTGGCTTCAATAGTTTCCTTTCAAGTAGCTCATGTATAAGCATATTAATTATTTTCTTCTTAATAAGAACATTCAGAAATTGTGTTCTGGATGTTAATACTGTAGTTAATGAATTATTTCTTACATGTAGTGAAGTATGTTATAGAATTAGTATAAATATTTTTTTATTGAGTAAGGAAACAATACAATCATTTCAAGGCACATTTTGACTAAACATTCTCTAACAAGATATCTATAGGGATAGTATTAAATTTCTAGTCAATATTTTGCAAAGAACAGAATAAAGTAAACAATTAGGAAAAACTGGCTGGGAATAAAATCAGAAAAGTAAGACAATTAACACATACTACAGTTTTATAGAATTATATCCACTGCTATTTTAAGCCCATATTCACAGTTGTCCATTTTTACTGTTTTCTTGGCTGAATATTGTTATGATTTTTCCTTCTTATAACTAACAAAACCATTAAAGCCAGTAAAAAATTTTGTACATGCTATACTAATTAAAAAAAAAGAAACCTAACGAAAACTAAAAATAAAGCTAAAAGTTTTCCACAAATATATTACTATAACTGTAACACTTAGGTTCAACAGCTATATAAACTCCATCAACAGAATTTATGTTACTAAAGCAGTGAGAATATCCCAGTGTATGTCCTCAGCTGCTGTAAACTGAATTTCACCTTGTGATAGCCTGACAGTAATTTACTTAAACCGGGCATCACACCCCTCCTTGGTTAATTTCACTGAGGCAGAAACATGTGATCTGGCTCGCAGTATAATTATCATTATATATGGAGATATTTTTGGTAAGCATTTAAATGACTTGTTTTCGATGGCAACAGCGTACCAAATGGGTTGTTAATATACTAAATAGAAACTAGTGTATTTTTTCTTTCACATAGCTTTATGCTATGTGCAATACTTTTGGATAACTTTTATAACCCTCCACATCTTTGCAAGAGGCCAGTTGGCTGATGTTAAAACAATACATAAATTGTCTACATAGCTTCCCCTAGAGTATATGGCAAGATTGCAATATTTGCAGCTGACTCTATTTAGTAGACAATAATGCAGTGTAGAAAATTACACAATACATACAGGTTGACACAGTTTAACATAATTGACAGTTTGTTGAGGGGCATCCCAGCTGAATTACCTTGCACAGGGAATAGCTGTCTATCTCAAGGTTAGACCAAGGGTAACTGTGAAACCATGATATGCAAAGGTACAGCAACTTTACAGAGAGATTACTTCTCTTGACCTCATTGCAATAAATACAGAACCTCCTATATTCACTCTCTGGGCACTTAAGTAGCATAAAAATACAAACAACAAAATGTAAATGCTCTTTTTATTGGCATATAAAGCTATCCTGTGAGATATTAAACCACTCATAACACATTTGTAATGTTTCTAAAATGCTAAAGTATTATTCACAATTTGACAGCTACATAGTGCAGCAACAGCAAGAACTGTAAACCACATAGCACCTCTTGTTCTACATTTATCTTAATAATATATGTACACTGTTCATACACGAACCTTACTGCAGTAATATTTTTATGTCTTTTGACAGTACATAAAAATGGTGAAAAGCAACATAAAAATCTAAGAAACATAGGAAGTATTATTATTTTAAAATATTTTCTGTATTTTATCAATTTCTAAGATGGGAAGGAGCGTAGAGAGGAACCTTCAGTTTGGTTTAACAGAAGACTACAGAGAAACCAGTTATGGGTAATATATCAGGAAAAATTTAATTTGACCATGTTTTTACAGAAATATTTAGATTGAGATGTGTGATAATTATAATAAAATGTAGATCTGGATGGATGGAAAAGTTTAACATTTATTTGTTTCAGTTTAATTTTTTTTAAATAATATACTCCATTTCAGAATGTCCAGAATGGCGATTCAAATATTTATTAAAAATAAGAATTTCAAATATATATCATTTCAATAATAAGTATTTTTATTTATGAAATAAAAGGAAATAATTCACTTGAAAGTTTCGGCTGTGAGCTGTATCTAGCCCCTTACTAAAAGTCCCTTTATTTTAAGGGGGAAAAAAAAATATGTCTCAGATTTTATCTTCTCTGAACAGGACAACAGTAGTTCAAAATATTATTGAAAAAATATTTCAATTCATATTTATTGTTTATTTTTAAATTCAAAGTTATCTGGAATGTTTGAACATATCTTGTCTAAATACAGCCAAGTTTAAAAAGTACCTTGAGAATGGGAAAGGGAATGGAAAGAAAATTCAGGGGATCTTTAGTGACTGCTCATGAGGTTCAGATAATTAAATAGTCAAGTAGTTTTTTAAAAAAGTATTTTTCTGAATTGTAATTTAGGATTTTTTTTTTTTTTTCCATTACTGGTTTGTATAACAGATAATGTCAGGGATCAGATCCATAATTAAAATTCTTAAACAGTAGAGAAACACAGGGCTGAAATGGAGGATGCAGATTCCCAAAAGAGATAATACATGCAAAAAGAAACATAAAGTTAAGTCTATGCCTTCTTTATGAGTTCAACTCAAAACACAAAAAGTTAAATGTTCAGTCTCCTGGAGTGAATGCACAATTTCCATAGATATTAAGATGACCACAACTTCACTCCTGCACTACACTGAAGAGACAGTCTGGCATTTGTACTTAAAACTTTGATGCAATTACCAGAATGTGCCATGTAATTGGATGGCTTAAAAAAAAATAAAATAAAATTAAAAAAAAGCTGTCTACTTAAATGATGGATTGTTTTTATGAGCAACAGTGTCCTTGTATTTTCACTATACCAGGGTGATTAAACCAGTTCTCATAAATCCTCTTCTAGATGTGTTTTCACAGTAGCAACAAAGGTTTAATTACCATGTTAATAAAAACTTATCTAATAACTCAAAATCTACCTATTTAGAAAAATTTTTTTCTAATGGACAAATAAACTATGTGTAACTACTACAACTAGAAAACCTTTCAAAACTCAAAAATAACTATGAATAAAAAAGTCTATATATAGATGTCAGTGTTGTCTTACTGGTGCTGAAGACAGAAATAACAAAATGTATTCTGAATAAATGAAAATGTTATGTAGGAAGTTTTACTTCAAATAACCTAAACTGTTGAATTTCAGAGACACAAATTTTCATTGCATGTAATAAGATTATCATATCATTTAAGAATTACTTTTGTAAGCCTTTGTTTATGTTCAAGGAAAGTTAAAGTGATCTGATTTCCAGAGTCTTTTGGTCAGAAATAATATGGAAAATTAAGCATTATACATCCTCCAAATATCCTTTCTAAACTAAATTATTTTTCAAATCTATGGTTCTATTAAAAGAAAGCATTCTTATACAAAATAAACATTTAACAGCTACTGTACTATTGAATTTCATGGAGTCTTAATGCTTGTTGTAAGAGAGTACAACCTTAAATACAGTTAGCACACTAGAAAGCCTTGTTCATGTGAGCCCTTCCATCTTAGTTGTCAGTGATTGTACCCATAGTTATCTTGGAGTGAGGCCTTTGTGAACTGTGAGGGCAAAATCAGTAGATGAGGAATAAATTTTCTGCATTGCAAGATTCCTCAAAAATATCTTAAGAGATCCAGGGACTAATTCACTCACCCTCTGCTTTGGGAGTATAATCAGTTAACCGTAATCTCAGCTCTTATGAAATTTTCCCTTCCATACCAAAGTCCTGACTCAGCTGTACTCTTTATTCAACAGAAGGATAAATAGTAATTTAATCAGGTCTCTCCAGAATTCTCTAAAGCAATTACATAATTGTTTGACATATTTGATCTCTCATACCAACACAGCTGCTCAGTTCTAGACAATCAAGGCAACCTTTGAGCTTTCTGCATGTTATACGTGCATTCACTAGATATAAACATATTTCCAGTTGAATGCATAAAGAGAATAATCAGAAATACCTGTAGGAAGAACTATGAAAAATCCGGACCAGTCTAATACAGCTGAATAACTACAGGTATATCTGCTAAAGCAGTATGTTTTTTAGATAATTTCTACTTCTTAACTTTTCTCCCTCCCCATTCCTACAGTAATTGTACTAACATGAGTTATAGAGATTCTGTAAAGCAAATGCAGCCTCTGCTTACAGCTGTGTTTCCATTTCTCATAGGATTTCTTCTGGTTATTTTTAAAAAGCATTACTTGGTGGAAAAACTCTTTATTTGATAAAATAGATGAAAAAACTTCAGACATGTTAAGCAGGAGGAAAAGAAATGTTGATGAAGAATGAGACCTTGGGCAGCAAAAGAGCAAACAAGACTTTTGTGTCTAGTGTGAAGTTAATTTGAGATTCTGACACTGAGCTGTGAGCCAGAGCAGAGCATTCCCAGCACCAAGGTACTTGAGAAGAAAGTAAGAACTTGTTCTGGGAAGAGATTTTCAGAGATTTTTCAAATGTCATTTAAGGCTGTATGCCTGATTTCTTTCCATGCTTTCAAAATCTTGTCTCAGGTTACTAAATGAGCAGGTAAAACTCCAAATATTCTCACAGGGAATCAGAACAGTGAATGTATCATTTCACAAAATCTGTCTTCAGAGATTAATTTCTCTTTAAGGAAATTTCTCTTCCTGAGCAATAAGCAGGAGACCTCTAAATCAACTCCTTAGTGTTTCAGCTTTTCCCTGGTGTTTTTTGTCCACTTTTAACTTTTCAAAATCAATAAGTGCTTTCTTTTTTACTGTCTTGAACAAAAGGTTAAGAATTTCTTTATTGCTGTAATATTTTCTGAATTATCTGTTACACCTTTTTAGGAAAGCAATACAAATATAGGTGTAATATGCTAAATAAAAGAAAGAGTAAGCATCATCAAAATGAATTGGCCAATCTTTTGCTTAAGACATATTACATTTGTGTAATTCAAACACTTTCCAACATCATCAGCATGGTAATTATTCCTGAGCATATCCAGCAAAAACCTCACAGATCTGTTTATGAAATCATATCTAATGGCTTTTGCCATATTCTTGAGGATATGTCAATCAAAATATTTCTTTGCCAATAAGGTTAGGAACAAAATAACAATCCTTGTCCGTGTCCTCACTGTAGGATCTATTGTTTGCTTTATTACCTTTGATTAGACTTTTCTACCTTTAAATCAATTTTTTAAATGTAATTTTACTTTTGATTACCTGTAAAGCCTTTTCCATGCAAAAATCAACTTCTGAACTGCTAGAACAGCAATATCATATCAATACACTTTTTCCATATATATAGATATGTATTCCTCTAAAACATCACAGAGATAGTTTTGATTTTTCAATGAAGTTAAAATACTGAGAAATCTAAGGCCTTCTATAATAGGAAACATTTCTATTTATTTGCATTACAGCAGCTTTATAGATATCTGAAAGAAAG
>NW_010267637.1:7355-30410 GCF_000690775.1 Eurypyga helias
TATATTGGAAAAAGGGGAAACCAAGGTGTTGTAGGACGACTAACATTATAAATTCAACTTCAAAAAATACAGAGTGCCTAGGTGTTTGCTTATCTTCCTAATAACTTTCCAGCTCCTGTGCTAATATATGTATTATGATGTATATTTTCATTGCATGCATCTTTTCCCTCTCTAGGAATCCAGTTCCATAAGTGCTAATTCAGGAAGGACATTACTCACTGACTATGTATGAATGGTTCTTTGTATCCTCTTCTACAGCCTCTGTATAACTTTCTCATTTGTTATACTACCAAATGTTTAAACTCTCCTCTGAATATAGTGTCTCAGTTTGGTTGCTATATTTTCTGTAGTGCTCTTCCTACAGGATAGTTCAATTTTTTCTTGAGAGTCAGGTCTCTGGTAAAGAGTCAGGAAACATACAAACGGGTCAGTTTTGACTCATAAGTGCAAAACTACCATCAGGTTTTTTTCTCCTTTTTGAATAGTTGTTGTGATTATTAAAAAGAAAAATGGCAATTCCTACTGTGGAAATTCCTTCTAAGACACATTTGGAAGTCGCTCTCAAGATTCTTCCTGCTTTTCTCACTGCTCTATTCTGCCCCTTGGCTCACCTTTGAGCTGCACTATGTTAGCAAGTCATTAGATAGAATCTGAATAAGAAGTCATTAAAAAAAAAAAAAAGGTTGGGAGTGGGAAAATTGTCCTGTAGGAACTGTAGTGTCTCCTCCTGCAGCAGCATACTTTCATCAGGACCAAGAACATATCTCTGTTGGAGAAGCTTCTCATGATCTGTTTAATGAATTCATTTTGAAGTCCTTGTGCATTCTGTTTGGACTAGGCAACTAGTTTTTACAACCTAGCTTAAATTCTTGATTCACGGTCTGGGACCTTAATTCTAGTTTTCATATTAACCAGCTATGTACATATATTTATGCATATGTATGTTTGCAAACACATAAGTATATATGCATATATAATGTGCTACAGTTTGTTTTATTTAATGAAAAGAAAATAACAAAAATTTTAAAATCTATAGATTAATCTGTCTCAGTGTACAGGTGTATAAATCAAAAGCTGAAATCATATTAAAACTGCCTAGTTCCTTCTTTGAGAATATGAAGATGCCTAAAGTGCAACTACAAGCTATAATGAATTGCATCCCAGGATTCAAATCATAAGGAAATGTTTAAATATGTGGTGACACTGCCACCGGGATGTGGCAGAAATGCTATTCAACCTATAGCTTAGCAGCACCATGCATTTTCTTTCTGTTTCTTATTTTGAACTGTAACTAGTTTCTCTGATCTTATGTGCGTACACTTTTGTGTTGCTGGGAATTACACTCGCCAGATGCAAAAAATCCTGATACCTCTGCAAGAAACATCTCTTGCTATTTCGACAATCGGTTGTTTTCAGTGCATTAGCAGTGAAGAAAGAGAGAAAAAGAACTGAGTCTTCAGGTATGCTTACTGTGTGATTTTCTTTTGCTGCCACCTCTGAAGGTGTGGTATTCTTATTAATTAGTAATTTCTAATGTATTAATTTAATTATAAATGGTTGTTTACATATACATATATTTATTTAGAAATGTAAAACTTACAATTATTATACAACAAGACATGTAAACAAATCCTAGGAAGAGCTTTTTTTTTTTTCTTTTTTGCCAAAACATCGCTGGATTTCAATGCTGATTAATCCAATAACTGGACTGTATCTGCTACAAAGGTTCATCTTCTGAATAAAATGTCAACACAGTGTCCATATCTAGACTTCCTTCACAACATGCTCCGGTATGGTGCTTTACAGATTGTACTACAGTCTGAACTATCCTGTTTGATTCCCACTGTAAAAGTGTACGATAACTCCAGGATATTGGCATTACACACAGTGGCACCAAGAATGAACCACTGTAGTGACAACTCAGAAGCTCTTGCTGCTTGTAGGACAAGAAGTCATTACTAGACTTCTACCTTACGAGCCTGATCTGAATGATGTGTGAGCTGTAATACACTAAGTTGCACACTGTATAAATCCACATTAATATTGCAAAATTACTATTTGTGCAGGAAGAGAAAGTACAGGTTTGTTGTTTGTTTGTTTGTTTGCTTTACAGTTGTGTAAATCTGTGTTTGCATATGATTCATCTCTCCTTAAAACTCAGAGTCAGAACCCATTATCTAGTCTGCATACTCCTTCCATCCACCATAATCTTCCATTTCTTCACAAGGGATCTTTAAAATTACCTTTCATTCCCTAACATTTGCTTTTTGGTTTAGTGGAAATATCTAAACTGAAGGCTTTTCTGTAGAACTTACTCAGAATCAGCATGCTCTCACCTGCAAAAATAATCAGTATTTTGTAAATATGGACTTAAAATTTCAAGTTAAAACACACCATATTCTGGTGGAGGATCCACTTTCCCAGGAGCACTTTCCTCTAAGTGGCCTTTGGGTGAGGTAGATTGCTTTTGTAACACAAATAAAGATCTCACAGATGATTGTAGACATAACCACAAAGACACAAAATTGTTCTTGGACAAGAAAAGTGAAAGAAGTAGATGGTAGCTTTACTTTAATGAAGAACCTCAGCTATACAGATCCTGCAGAAGATGTCGCACTGAATTAAACAGGAGTGCAGCATCTAACTTCAACCATAGGTCTGTTGAGTGTGAAGCTTATTATGATATAATAGTTATATGAGAGCCTGGAATAAAAATATTTTAATATTAATTGAAGTGGTCTGAGGACAAAGTTATGTAGTGCATGGAGTTTGTGGATTATTACTTGGAAGGTGAAAATAAATCAGGTTCTTAGGCACTGGAATAGGCTTCCCAGGGAAGTGGTTGAGTCATCACCCCTGGTAGATGTGGTGCTTAGGGACATAGTTTAGTGGTGGACTGATTTCATAGACTAAATTAGTAGTTGGACTTGATCTTAAAGTTCCTTTCCAACCTAAATAATTCCATAATTTTATTCTATGTTTCTATCTCTTCCAGATCTACTTTAAAAGTATCTGATTGTGAAAAGAAGAAGGAAAAGTTCATAATTACAAAATAACTATCTAAGAACTTCTATTTTCTTCTTAAGTATATTCTTTGTGTGTGTGTGTAAAAATCTCTTCTGATGTGAAACTTTCCACATTTGAATAAAAGCTAGATGAATAATGTCACCTGATAAATAGCACCTCCTTTCGAATTTTTGTGTGATGAGAAATTTCTTCAAGGGATTTGTTGTTTAAAATGGTCACTGGATCACATATACAATAATTTTAATGTCATAAGGAAATTATCTTTTTTAAGAATCCCATATATATCCCATTTATATCTATGTTTATTTGACTGACCATAAGCCATACTTAACTACATTCTAAGGCAAGCTGATGATTCTTTAAGGAATATGATTATGGATTGAAATATTCCTAATAATTTGGAATTCCACATTTTATTTTTGTGAGCTCCCTTTTTGTGGTTAAAAGGGAACTCATGAGTAGATACAAGAATTTATTATTAGTTATGTTTTCTATTTATCCTGGTCCCAGGCAGCTATGAGCTCCTCTCCTGGGGCCAGTCTATAAGGTTTTTGTTTCATTCCGTAATACACTGAGCAGAGTGGTCACTGTTCCCCCTGTACTGGCAGCACTGGGTGTGGGCCGGGGGGAAGCTTGCAGAGGCTGGACCTGGAAGATGTATATGGGGGGTCACCCTGGAGCTTCCTGCCAGCAGTGCTTTCTTTTTTCTCTCTCAGCAGCATGTTCCTTGTCCGGGAGGCCCTGGGAAGGTTTTCTTTCCCCCTGCTCTTGGCTCGTGGGCTCAGGGAGGGGGGTTTTCTCCTCAGGGCTTTGGATTTATTTTTGCTGACTACTCCTGGAATCTGGCTCTGTCTGTCCATGGGTGTTGGGATCCTGTATCATTTGTTCTATTTTTCTGTTCTTTTAATTACTTATTAGCAATAGCATTGTTAGTAATTCCGTAAGTTTCATGTATATAATTAAATAGTTGTTACCTCAACTACAATCCTCCCTTGTTTTTCCTCCGACCCTTCCTCACTGGGAGTGGGGTGGGGGGGTTGTGTGGTAGAGCAACTAGTGGTTTTTAATTGCCTGACAGGGCTAAAACTCAGCACTATTTTTTAACAACCCAATCAAAACAGAACAAAATATTTTTTAGTGCAGGTGCAATGATGCTAACATCATAGCCTATATGATCTAACTTTTATAGAGAAACATTTTTAAAAATACATCCAAAAAATGTTCTACAGAGATGTTCTTCTATCTACACCTCTGCTATTATGTTCATCTTTCCAATGCACACAGAGTTCTAAGACTGACAGAGGTTGTTTTCCTCAAGAATCGGGACAGTGAGTTTGCAATACATTGTCAGTGTATTGAATTCTTTTTTTGGGAGGAGTACAGTCTTGATGGAGGGAGTTTCTTTCTCATCTGTATTAGATCTTATCTGGGCTCTTTTTATGTGTTTTCTGACACATTTTTCTTATACACCCTTTCTTCAGTCATTCCTAATTAACGTATCCTTAAACCTTAGCTATTAGTTAGTCAATTAATAAGGTGACCTCAGCCACAGTTAACACACAGGGTCAAGATTTAATACTTAAAGACAACATACATTTGTTAGACTTTTCCATACATAGTATTTGCAGAGCTAAGCTAAAACAAGTTAGAAAATCTTACAGTTTCTATAACAACTGAAACAAGTTAAAATCAACAGGCCAAGCCAGGTCCAGACAATCCTGAGACCTTGCCTTTTTAGAGCAATACAAAACCTGGAGACTTTTGCTACTAATGAAAAATGACATTTTTGTTAGACAACAATGTGTACACAATGAAGTACTGCCCATAATGTTATAAAATATGTCAATGATCTTAATCTTACTTGTTACTCCTCTCTTTATAATTTCAAATACTACATTCATGCTTTGTGCACCTGCTTTACAGTCAATTGTCAATGAATTCTTGCCCATGGCAAAACTTATATTATTTTCTGAATGAGTGTTTTCTAGAACACAGTCCTGCAGTCCACATATAAAACTCAAATACCTTAGTTTTCCAAGTCAATTTTTTTCATTGGCTAAATTGAAAATGAATTGATCTGTAACATATTACTCCTGTTCTGTAAAAGATTCATGCTTTTCAAAAAGGACATAATCCTGAATAAATATGTTATATTTCATGATGGAGAATATCCCATAAAAAGAGAAAAACATTGCTAAAATATCTCCAAAAAAACAAGTCTTTACTTGTTTTTAATTGATTAGTTGCAAATTAAAAGTATCTATATGACTAGCTCTGGTAGAAAGTGACAGCCAAACAGATATTTTTTTACTATTCTGGTAGGTTTGTATCATTCTCAAATTTTACTAACTGCAAATTACTCTCTGGATCTTTGTTAGAAATACTGAGCAACAACAAGTCTACTTCTGATCATGGTATATCCTTCCAGGAATTCTACGATTACCATTTTCTAAGATTTGTTCATTAACCAGCTCTTAATTCATTTAACATATTATGTCACTATGTAATAACTAACACATTCTTACTATGTCCTAAATTTTTACATCATCAGAACTAAGATTGTTCCACATGCATTGCAATAGAAGTAGAAAAATACACAACAAAAATAAAAGGAAAAATAATTTTTTACATATAAAGCAAAAGCAATTATTGATATCAATCTCAAATTTTAATCTCTCTTGTAGAAAATGAAATATGAAAAAAACTCTTAGACAAAGATAACCTCATGTTTGTCTCTACTTCATATTCTCTTTTTCAATCATTACAAGCCAATGAGCACTCAATAAGAAAAGGCCACTTAAGCAACTTAATGTCTCACATCTTCAGACTCCAAAATTTGAAGAGATCATCTTATCCAATATGTCATCATTCAGAGCTTTCAAAAGCACACATGGATTGAATATATATGTATACGTTTACATCTCCTGACAATCTTTGATGTCATAAGAAAAAAATGGAGCTTTGTACTTCTCGCAGAGGAAGGGTGACCCTCAATGAGAAATAGGGAATTATATCTCAAGTGTGTCTTGTATTCAAAACACAGAAGAGGTCCACATGATGTTTTTTATGGTCAGGAACAGACTCTGCAGAAGAAACAAATTCAGCTTCAGAACTGATTCATAACCAGAAAGGTAGTTGGGCCGTAAGATAACTTCCCAGAGGAAGGTAGGTGGTTGTCATCTAGATCATTTAAGCCTAAACCAGATATCATTCTTCCCTTATGAAAATTATTTTCTGAGGGGGAAATCAGCTATTAACTTCATGATTAAGAAGACCCTATCGAATTAATTCCAGGATCCTTCGCCCAATTTGAGAACAACCTCTACTGAAGAAGCTTAGATTTTTGTTTCAGGGTGACTAAAAATGCAAGACAGAGTAGGAAAGTGTGAAAACCTATGAGACTGAATAGACAACAGAGCTTGAAACATTTTAGTTCAGAGCTACAGCTTGATTTTCCACAGGTTGTTGAAAGAGAATTTGACAAAGAATATTGTTTGAAGGAGAAAAATAGGCCACCAAGTTAGTCTACAAAGAATGCTGAATTGTCTGTACATCTGCATTAACACTGCACATCTGGAGATGGAGTAAGTCTCATATGAGCAATATTCTTTGACCTGTAGACCTTTGCTGGCATTTCTCTTCACTCACTGAACACTCAGATACAGGAAGGACTTCTTATATCTGTATTCAGGGATCTAAACCACGCAGAGCCTTGTGATACTTGAGACATGCACATCTTTGGAAACAGAAATAAGGTCAACAAGCTGATGAAGAACCCATAAATTCATTAATTCCAAAACAAAATCTGGATAGAGAGATGTTTTTGAATAATATTCTTTCCTGGACTTTCATATATTTAACAGTTCTCTGAGGATTCTCTTTTGTTTTGGGTTGGTTGGTTGGTTGTGAATTGTGGTCGTTGGGATTTTTTTTTTACCTTTTGTCTCTGCAACCAATTTGAATTCTACTCTTCAGTGTCAAACTGTGTGGAATTTGTCTGTAGTGATGGAAAAAAATCTGCATAACTGGGGTCCATTATTTTGTAGGACACGATAAAATTCTTGTTCAGTCTAAAGATCTGCAATCTAACATTCTATTTTATATATTGCTTTACACGGTTGGCTTAGCCTTAGGGTGGTTATCTCTGATAAATGAGCAGTGTCCAGTGATTAATTTCTTACAAAGTACTTTCCCATTCTCCTACCAGAGTATTTAGCTAGGAATTGCACTCATGTTGGTGCAGGTGCTACATCAAAAGGTGATGCTTATTTTGTTATCCTCTGTTGGCAGAAAATGTTTGCCACATGAATACATTGTGAGCAGTAACCATGACTGCTTGAATGACTACTTAACTATTATACCATCTAAATTCTTTTAGAGCTCAAATCCTGTATTTTCATTTCATGGTATCCATGCAAACAAATTTACAACTCACCTTAAGAAACACGACCTCTATGTCACTACATTTACATAATTGTATATCATAAAGAATAATGCCTCACAAGTGTTTATTTTTCTTCCCTTAATTAATAGCACTATAAAGTTCAGGATCTTCAGTCTGGGGAGATTTGTGATTTAAATAGTCTGCAAATTATGTATACCATCTTCAATGTCATTTTACAGAACTAAATAGTTGTATTCATTGCAGTGAAGTTATCACTGACTCATAAATTAATTAATAAATAATTATCACAGTAAAAGAACAGGAGCATAATTAAACTATGGAACTTCTCCCAATTTGGGGTGAAACTTAAATAAATGAAAATTATAATTACTTTAACTTTTTGGATAGGGCTGACACTGGGTAGAAACCTCTGCTTTTTCCATACAGACTGCCTCTTTATAGAAGGTGATTAGCCTAGTAGAAGGTTATGTAACTTTATTACCTTGAAGGTTACAAGCAGTTCCACTATCTGTACATTTAACTACTTCTTCTTGATCAGTGAAATATTACCTCCACTACCCAGAATTGAAGTTATATTAGTATCTAACATAAACACTAAATATTTCAGTGTAAGTGAAAGAAATTATATTTCTGACCTTAGCCAAATTTTGCTGACAGTTCTACAATATTTGTTGAGACAGCACATAAGTTTATCAGTGTTCTGAAAACTTGCCTTTTTCTTTCTAGTTATAATTACATATAATTTATTGCATTATATTTACTATTCATGGAGCAAGTGACAAGGTTATGAATTTCAGCCAAAATATTGGGAAATAATGAAGAACAACATTAATAAAATTATGTATAATAGAAGTACTTGTTGTTCAGGTTGTTTTGTGTGGTCTTAAATAGCTTCCTTTTAACATTACTAAAGAAATTCAATACCATAAAAATCCTATTTCTTTCAGTGGAAAAAGAAGTGAAGGTGAGAACTGTGTATTTCAAATAGCAGACATATTTTGAATAGTTTTACAATACAAAAGATGTGAGGTTTGTTTCTCCTTTTTCTGCACCTTACTATGTTTTATTTTTGTTTGTTTAGTTTGTAAATTGAGATTGTTAGGCAGAGGTCAAGAGCTGAGTATTTAAGCTCAAAAAAACCAATTTTATGAAAAATTATTTTGAAGTGCAGAAAAGCAGGGGATGTTGAATGAAAATTTCCAGCAATCTGGTTGTACTAATCATCCACAATGCTCTCTGAAGGTCTGTCTACTCAGATACTCATGCTGTGCAAAAAAAAAAAAGAAAAAAAAAAACCCAACCAGTATGAAAGAGAATTTTAGAGCATATTGAACTGAACTTGGGAAAAGTTCCCAGCAAATAGTCATAAAACAATGTGCAAACGTCTGACTTAATCTGTCAGGGGTCTGCTCCATAGAAAAGTTGAGCCATAGACAAGGAGGAAATCTCAGGACACTTTTGTCCAGGGCCTGGCCTGCAGTACCCAGCAAGTTAAGTAGAACAGACATGGAAACAGTCGACAGATCCAACCAACAGTCTGGATTAATATCACAGTGACAAGGAAGGTCTCAGGATGAGGCTAGGAAGTCATCTTATAGATCAGTGTTAGAACCAGGACTGGTGATCATTGAACAGGTCCACAGTGATGGGGTAGGACCAAGGCCAAGGCCGGCACTCAGTCCATGTTTTGGGATCTGGATGATGGGGCTTCATGGCATCAGGAGCATGACGGTTCCTCCAAAATAGCTCAGGAAGGGGCTGATGAATGCAGACTGAGATCAAATGGCATTTTTGTGAGCACAGTGTGCAGAAAGGCTTCATATGAGTCTGGAAGAGCTTTAAAGGTTTATTTGCATGCTCAGGGCCCTGACATAAGCCAAGTTTTTCAGGACTGTGATTTTCCTACTGCACTTTGCTGTGCAGTAGGAAAATTAGATTAGATAGTGTACAACACAGAAAAGTCAGTACTGTGCTCTGTGAAGAATGCAAAGCCACAGGAGAGTCTCTCTGAAATCTCTTTCTAGATCCACACTTAATTCATCCCAAATCTGTAAACAACAATTATTATGCTGCAGTCATAATGCTTTTCCATGCTGCTTTGTTCATAAACAGCTCTCTTTCTCAGACTATAGTCTATGAATACTTGGGCCAAAATGTCAGTGCAGGAGCATCAGCTCCTGTAAAGGACTGTGTCGAAATGGACCAACAAATGTTTGTGCCAACTAAGGTCTGTCTCAGCATTGCTGGAACATCTCACTGCCTATGACTGCCATAGCAAGGGAGCACCAGTTAGACTGCAAGGCAGGAGGTTCCCTGTTATCCCACTGCGTTGAACAGTTGGACTGCAAAGTTAGAGGTTTCCTCCCTTCTGAGGAACCTGAGGTGGAGCTAATTCCAAGAACTTTAATCTAACCCCTGCACATGTGCCCAGACCCGGGATCGGAAAAACAGAGGGGTCCGGAGACCCCTGAAGACCCCCAGAGAGCGCCCTGAAGACCACCAGTGCCCCCTAGTGACGATACTGGGCATGCGCACCACCGCCGGGTGATCAGTGAGGTTAAGCAAAGCAGTTCTTGGAATATGCTGACTGACTCTCGGGAGGAGCAACGCACCTCAGTAAAAAACCATGACAACCAGCATCAAACGGAATTCCCCACCTGACGTGAAGTCGACCTGGACTGACGTGATGCCACAGCTCCATGATAGTAGCTATTGCACCTTTACTTTCCTTTTTTCCCCATCTTTCTCTCTTTCTTGCATCTATGCGCATTTTGATGTAACTATTAAACTTCTTTTCTTTATGGCAGCTGACCTCGCTTGTGTCTTAATCTCACTCTGGGAATAACAACAAATCTCCCCAGACCTGACATGTCTGGGCTGGGACAGCTCCTACTGTAAATTTAATCACTTGCGTGTTCATTCACTCTACATGTGCAACCCTGCATACACACTGTGCAGTCTAGAGTGCAGTAACCATTACTTCTGTGAGAGAGAGTGGCATATATAAATTACAATGATTTGTACTAAATATTGCAAAGGACACCAGCTCTTGGTATCACAGCAATATTAAACTTTCTCCAATTTAGATTTGCTACGTGATATGAGAAGTGAGGTTTGCAGGTCTGTAGTCTTCTCTTTACAATCTAATGCTGCTGTGTCAGATGCACTGCCTCTCTCTTATTAGGTGGAGATGTCATTAACAGCAAAACAGATGTGCTGCACAATGTCCCATATGGAGGCATGGAGCACTCCATTTTCATTCATTATATTGGTCAAAACGTTTTGATTAGGATCATCTGGTCAGAATGAATCTAAGGTCTTCTTTTCCCCTCCATATCTCACTGCTAATGTGTGTCCTCTTACACATCACACAACATGGTGTTCCAGACTCTTCCTAGTTACTGAAGAGGAGATCTGCTTTTAAGGAGCTTTTGTTTCAACCAACAGCCTGTTCTGAAGTATCGTATCTTTTGGAGTAAATTTCCAGAGTCTCACACAGATATTTTTACCATTTACATAGAAGTTTGCAAACACAGTCAATTTACAAGGAAATGCAATATTTCAAACTAAATAGATCTTCAGTTTGTGGCAGTTCGCAATCTGTAGTAAGTATAAAGAAGAAAAATGAAAGCATAAGCTCTCAGTTGGCTGTGGTGGTAGTTTTCTGAGAGAAAGATACTTTAAATCTTTGTAGAAATTCAGTACCTTTAGTACTTCTAAGCTGTCT
The DNA here is from genome assembly GCF_000690775.1 of Eurypyga helias. NCBI lineage: Eukaryota > Metazoa > Chordata > Aves > Eurypygiformes > Eurypygidae > Eurypyga > Eurypyga helias. The sequence goes on from NW_010267637.1 coordinate 18,515, forward strand.
TCTGGATAGAAAGGCAAAAGGATTCATAATCAAACACAAAATGAAAATAAACCAAAGGAGTTTATCCATCAGCTCTGAATTAATTGTTACTTAGGGGAACGTTCTTTTAAACTGGAATATAAACACTTGTTGCATAAGAGATGGGTGAAGAGGCAGTATATTGCGCTTCTTGCTAGTATTGAACTGGTCCCGATTCACTGATTCTGAAAGTGGTATGTCTGTACTCCATCTGCTGTCTATTAAATCATTGGTCACTCTTTGAGACAGAAATCTCAATTTCATTTGCCAGGAAATTAACCTGTACATAAAAAAGAGAAATCAATAACAGAGATATTTTTCCTGCTCATTCTCTCCAATAATCTTCTCCAATATCTTAATGAAAAATAAAATTATATTTTGGTGAAAAAGAGTAAACCAGGTCTTGGTGAAGGGGAGAATATACCTAGGCTGAATGGTACTTGTAGGTCATTTATACTTTTTCTACAACAGACCAATTAATTCCTTAGCTGAAATCAAGTTCAACAATGATATTCCTGACCAATGTATTTCTGAACTAAAGATGCAGCTGTTGATTTGTCTTCTGACTGCACCTTTATGTCCAGTCCTAAGAATATCTTCATAGGACTGGATATAAAGCAGTATAGAATATTTCACTTCATCCACTGTTATGAAACATCGCATGAAAACAACATCAGATTAAGCTATGAATGGAAAGCCATCTTCAGCTTGGAATTTACTTTTTTTCACAATAGGTTAAACTCTTTAAATGTTGATATAGGCTTAGTGTTTAATTATGTAGAACCTTTATATATAATGTTGCTTTTCTCCGTATTTCAGGGAAAGCAAATAATCTTCATCTTATATTGTTTATAGTCAAATTGTGATAAAAATGTTTAACATTTTTCTTAAAGTGGTAATTGATTTTCTGCTTTTGTACCAACTATCATCAGATATGTTCCACTAGTTACAAGTCTCTTTTCTGAAGTTAATAGACTACGGCAATGTATAAAATGAATTGCATAAGATTAATCTTCATTTTGTAGTATCATTTTCCAAAATGTTCAATAGCATAGTTGAAAGTATATTAGTTAAAACTCTACCTTTGATTGAGCTTGAAAAAATTACTTTGATATTCATATAATTAGGACAGATATATATTTGAATCTCAGCATATTTACCCATTCTTCTCTCTCCACAGATATTTTTTGGAGAAAAAAGACTTTTCTACTACTACGTCCCATTGCAGGGGGGAGGAAAAGAACCCCGTAGTCTATTGTCATTACAGAAAATAATCAAATTGGTCTATGTATTCATGACAGATGTTTGATGGTTAATGACTAGACTTCTAAAGAAGGAAAGAGCTTACTTTAGAGAGGGTTCATGTATTGTGGTTGGAACCCTTTCCCAAATTTTAAGCTTGACAGGAAAAAAAAACCAAACAAAAAAACCAAAACCAACCCAAACCATAGCAAAACCAAACTCTCTTACTGGAATAACCTTTCAAAATGACCATACTTTATTGTAGACAAATTAATTGCTGTGTACCACTTATGAACATGAATTGTCAGTGTATCAGTCACTGAAATGCATAGAGCAGGAAAGACTGCAAGATAATGCTAAAAAAAAAAAATCTGATAAATATATGGTTTGTTAGTTACCTGATTTTGGTATTTATTTTAAAAAATATTTCAGGTTGTGACAATCTATTTAATCAATCACTTATTTCCCAAGTGCAACAACAAGTAAAGCAAATGAAATTACTCTTTTGGGTGGGTGAATTTCCAGTATGATCCCTAGTGAATTACATTACCTGTATATGGAAGGTTTAGAAATGTTAGTATGAATGTATTTTTTTCCTTCTTTCTTCCTTTTTCTCAGTAAACAAATGTATTATGAATTGGAATATATATATGCTCTTTCAAAAATTCATTACTGTATTTCAAAAATTCATATTTCCCTCTCTTTGTCATTATAATCTCAATATATCTCATAAAATTTTCCACTTGCTTTTAAAAATTTGTAGGAAATATACAGAAATATTTTTTAATACAATTAAAATTTTAAAAAATAATAAAAAAAATCATTTAAGTAAAAATTTTTGTCAGAAAAATATGAGTGAGTCTAAAGCAGAACTTTTTATATGAAATATGTTTCTGCTTTTCTGTGCATTGTAGAAAGATTTTTGTTTGTTTGTTTGTTTGATTAATTTCCAATGGGCAATAATTTGATGTTTACTTCTTGTTCCATGTAAAAATAGTTTGAGAAGTAGTGTGTAATATAAATTGTGATTAATATAATTTGCCTTCAACAGTGAGTTCCAGACTCTGGATTCTGAAAGAGGAATGTATATCCTTTGCAACCCTAATCTGCAAGCAGAACTTCCAAAAAAGTTGAAGAGCTCACTGAGTCCCTGTAACTACCATTTTTTGGTTTTCAAGCTCTCTAATCTGAGCTTTACTGAGAGTATTTGGGCTGTTGTCTGAGTTGATTAACTCATTTTATCTACCATAGCAGCACCCTCAGTATTACACAGTGGAATCTGGAAGACATTCAGATCACTGGGTACAAAAACGTCTTGAGTAATGGCTTCTTATATGTACCTAAATCTTTATTTGGTTCTCATATAAGTTCTTTCTGGATTTAGGCTGTTAAACACATATACACAGAGATAAACAAACAAAAAAATACCCATACCACCATCTCTTCTATTGTTAAAATTTATCCCCTATGAGAAATGTGTTTATTTATCTATTTATTTGTTTTTATTCTTATAAATATTTATTCTTATTACTCTGTTTTGTGTGAAGCTGCTATCTGCTCAATAGCTTCTGGTGAATATATATATTTGATGAATATACCCATTCGATGGACTGTTTACCCAACAATCATCAGTAAAAACTTTCTATACAAACTATACACTTGCCTCAATGTTCTGTTTTCAAATATTCTTGAGAGTTTAGTTGGTTTTTGATAGAAAGAATTTATAAATGAGAAGAATGCTGAAAAAAATAATGAAATGGAAACAAAAAATAAACTGAAAATATTTTGACTCTCAAGCTCACTCACACTTTTCAAGTATGTTCATTTATTTGGAGATGGAAACCTGGATAAATAATCAAACATCAAAGAGAAAGAAAAAAAGCAGCTAACAAGAAATCTAAGCTATTAAGGTTTTACAGTATGTTGTCATAGTCTTTCATTCACATTTGAGAAGAGATATAATATGACACGAAATGACCACAGATGCTTTCTAATTAATATGTCATCAATGCATAGAAGATTTAATTAAAAAATATAATTGCAAACACTAATCACTCATTTTATAATATGGAACACACTGATTCTTAGCTACTTCAATCCTTGTTCAAATAAGGATCATTATTGGGATTTTAAGCACTTGTAGTCTTGCACTGAGAATGAAACACTACTTAATATCTTACCTGGTTGGCAACTTGATTAACTATTTTAAGAGAAATAATGAGAAAATACATGTGATATTTACGAGTAGAAAGATATATGATATTGACAAACAAAAAGCAATTTCCTCTTGGGTTTTGTTAGTTGTGAACAAGGCCTCAGGATAAGTTGATCTGCTGAATCACAGTAATGTTCAGAAAAATACCACACTAATTTGATTTTCAATACTGTAAAGATCATGTATTATCTGCAGCAGTTAAAGTGATTATTTCTCAATGAAAACCATAAATATTATCACTGAGAAATAAAACTGCCTTATGACATCTCAAATGAGCTTTCAATATGTGCTGGTTTTAGTCATGAAAGAATTAACTTTCTTCACAGTGGATGGTATGAAGTTATATTTCTGGATTTACCCTGATTATGATGAAAGTATATTATGTTGAAAGTCAATAATGTGAACAACTTCACTTGTGAGTTAAAATAAAAAAAAAAAACTCAGGAAGGATCATCTGGTAAAGAGCTGTGTGACAAATAAGGTTTGTTTTTAAGTGAGTAGATCTTTGGGATGAGGAAAAGCCAAAGCTTTGTTTTTCTATTCATTGAAATTTAGCTTAAATGTTTCAACGAATTGGTAGATTTGGTGTTGATTTTTTTTTTTTTCTCTGTGTAGAAGGGTGTATCATGAATGTGCTTTGTTTGTTAGTGTAGATGTTTTGCAGGGTATTCTGGCAACTGCAGCAACAGCTCATTTTAGTCTGTTACACTATGAAGTTTCCATCAGAAATAAATTTCTTGTAACTATTTCCACATAGTACTTAATAATAAAATATACAATGTTTTATCTGTGATTCATCTCCTTCCAGAACAGGTGTGGATAACAATTGAGTAGGAAACAAATTACATTACTGAAATAATAAAGATAGAAGTGGATGTGGATATGAGAATTGCCATATCAAACTCTATTATATCTGCAGTGCCTTACATTATGATAGAAGTCAGGGATTACAGAACAAACTGTAGAAACTTTTCCAATCAGAAGTCAAAATGCCAAAAATTACTTCAAGAATGCCTTGTAAAAAAGGAATTTTTTTTTCCAAACTGATGGATGTAGAATTGGTGTCCCATAATTTTCCTAATACATTCCATAGTAGTAGTAGTAGTAGCAGTAGTAGTATCATTATTTTATTTAATTTACTTTCAAATATTAAAATGTTCTTATCTCAAGACAAATTTTTTCTTATTTTTTTCCTCTGATTCTATCCCTCATCCTTCTAGGGGAGGGAGGATAGTGTGCAAGCAGCTATGTGGTGTTTAGTTGATGACTGGGGCTAAAACACAACGAGCTAATACTGTCAGAAAAGAAATTACGGGATGTCTTTGAACAGTGTAGTGTAAAATTTCAGAGCAAGGTTTTACTTCTGTCTTCAAGTTTCCTCTATCAAACACCTAGAAGTGAGTGACTTGGCAAATAAGACTATTATAATAGGGGGTTTCTATTACAGAATCACAGGATAGTCAGGGTTGGAAGGGACCTCTGGAGATCATCTCATCCAACCCCCCTTGCCAAGGAAGGTTCATGTAGTGCAGATTACACAGGAATGCATCCAGGTGGGTTTTGAATATTTCCAGACAAAGAGACCCCACAACCTCTCTGGGCAGCTAGTTCCAGTGCTCTGTCACCCTCAGAGTAAAAATGTTTTTCCTCAAGTACAGGTGTAACTTCCTGTGCTCCAGATCCGCCCCTCTTGCCCCTTGTACTGTCGCTGGGCACCATTAGAAAGAGTCTGGCCCCATCCTCTTGACACTTTGCCTTTAGATATTTATATATGTTGTTAAGCTTCCCTTTCAGTCTTTTCCAGGCTAAACACACATAGCACTCTCAGCCTTTTCTAACAGAGAGGTGCTCCAATCCCTCAATTCAATTTGTAGCCCTCCACTGAACTGTCTCCAGTAGTTCCCTATCTTACCTGAACTGGGGTGCCCAGAACTGGACACAATACTCCAGATGTAGGTTCACTAGGGCAGAATAGAGTGGGAGGATAACTTCCCTTGACCTACTGGCAACACTCTTTTTAATGCATCCCCGGATACCATTTGCCTTCTTTTCCACAAGGGCACATTGCTGGCTTGTGGTCAACTGGTTGTTTACCAGGACCCCATGTCCCTCTCTGCAGAGCTGCTCTCCAGCAGATCAACCCCCAGCCTCTACCAGTACATGGGGTTATTCCTTCCCAGGTGGAGGGCTCTACACTTGCCCTTGTTGAACTTCATTAGGTTCCTCTTCGCCCAACTCTCCAACCTGTACAGGTCTTGCTGAATGACAGCAGAGTTGCCTGGTGTATCAGCCACTCCTCCCAGTTTGGTGTCATGAGCAAACTCGCTGAGGGTGCAGTCTGTCCCCTCATCCAGGTCATTGATGAATATCTTGAATAAGACTGTGCCCAGTATCAACCCCTCAGGAACACTTCTAATCACATGCCTCCAACTAGACCCTGCACCCCTGATCACAACCCTCTGAGCTCTGCCATTCAGCCAGTTCTCAATCCACCTCACTCTCCACTCATCTAACCCACACTCCCTAAGCTTACGTATGAGGATGTTATGGGGGACAGTGTCAAAAGCCTTCTTGAAGTTGAGATAGACAACATCCACTGCTCTCCCCTAATCCAACCTGCAAGTCATGTCATCATAGAAGGCTATCACATCGGTCAAGCATGATTTCCCTTTGGCGAATCCAGTTGCTCCAGTTTCTGGCACCGTGGAGACATAAGTCCTCCAGCCCATAGTCTGACTCCAATTCCTGCACTCCCTCCTCCTTATATGCACACATGCACACAGAAAAGAGAGTCCCTCAGTTAGAAGAGAGTTAAAAGGGAACTTAGTTTGAAGATGGTACAGACTGTGCTGCTCAGTCACAGGGCATGGCCAGACAAGTGTACTGAATAGTCAACTCTCTACATGTGATCAACCCTATTTTTCCTCCCAGCCTTCCACTTTCCCCCACTAATTCTTCATGAAATCACAAACACCCCACCCTCTTTCCATATTTGGTTCTTTTTTAAACTTCTCATAATAATCCTGTGCAACCCTGAACTGCTCTTCCCTTTTCTCCATAGTATTTCTCACCCTGTAAGAGACTGCATCGGACATTTTAGAGCTGTGTTTGATGTTCTGTCTCAACATTGCTGAAACATGAGGGCCCTGGCTGTCACCAGTGCATCGACGGAGCAACCATTGAAGACCACAAGGTTGCATTGAACCGAGCACTGGCAGGACCACAAGAAAAAAGGTTTCCTGTTTTAATGCAACACCAGTTGAACTGCAAGGCCAGAGGTTTCCTATTTTTCTCAGGAGACTTAACCTAACCCCTGCGTATGCACCCAGGCCCAGGGTTGGAAAGAGCGGGGGGGCTCTTGGAGACCCCTGAAGATGGCCTGCAACTCCTGGAGACCACCCAGTGACAGTGTTGGGCATGCGCATCACCACGGGGTGGCGGGGGTGGTTAAGCAAAGCAGTTCCTTGAAAAACACTGAATATGCAATAAGACAATCCCATAAAAAACCCAGAAACAACTCACATAGGACAGAGCGCTCTCCCACCAGACCTGAAACAACTCAGACTGTCAGGACACTGTGGCTCTGCTGTGGTAGCTATCACAAATAACTCTTTCTTTCCTTTCTTCTCTCAATTTTTTTTTTTTTCCTTTTGCATCTGTGAACTTGTTGTCATGTAAATAAAGTTTCTTGGTGCTTGACTCCATTTTGAGTCATAATTCTGTTCCCGAGAATACAGGTAAAATCTCACCTTGGCTTTTGGCCGGTGTGCAACACACCTTCATGTAGCAACTTCTTTAATCTGAAATGTGGGACAGACAGCTGCTTCCAGTGACTCATCTTGATGATATTCACACCTGGACAGTGGGGATTGATGATGGCGTTACTGACAGTACCCTGGAAGGGGACTTAGACAAGATATTTGTTCCCTGCTATTTCTTCATATGGTATCCCACCTGCTACTGTGCATCCTTGTTCTTCTCTGGGCTTGTGGACCTTGGTCTTTGATAGACCAATGGCTATCCTGTGATAATTTGCCCCTGAGGAGTTCCAGTAAGGGTATAATTAGGTCTGCCCCTCCTGCCATTGTCTCTCTTAACTTCTTTGCTGGTGTGCACATGAAGTTTATCATGTAACCTGATACATTTGATTCATGATAATGTCTTTTCTAGATGTCAGTAACTACAGTTTTGGTTAGGGAATCGAGAATTATACCAGTCACATTGTTCCTTTATTGTTTTATTACATTTCATTAATTTGTTTCAGGTCCCTGTTTTACGGAGGATCTTTGACATCTGCTAATAAGGCTCCTCTTTACGCCTTCTGCTGATAGGATGTCTTATGAATTCCATGGTATGGACAAAATGGGTAGCATTTTTCCCACAAATTTCAGGATATCCAACAACAAGCTAGCTAAATGTACCTGTTTCATCAATTAACACTTGAGTCATATCTGTCCTCTTGGTTTCCTACAGCCTGGACATGAAATTTGTTCTATGCTTTTAAAGGGAACCAACAAAATTTGTCAATATCCTATACTAGAGAGAAGTCATTGTTCAAACAAAGTTTATTCTATTTTATACATTTGATGTCCATAAAAATAAATGGTATATTTAATCTTAAAGATTTATAAAACATTATTGACATTACTGCATTGAAATCACTTTAAGTTAATTTGGAACGCTTTGGTTGCAAACATTTTAATGGGGCTAAAACTACTTTATACATTTTATGTGATTACTTGGATAGATTGGTTTAAGCCCTATTATATAAATGATCCATGCAATTACACTTCTTGTTGTAACATTACAGGATTTATTAAGAGCAGAAGCATAATTGTTTATCTGCCTGATTAAATGTTTTTTTATACTGAGTGGTTTGACACATTCACACAAAATCAATGCACATACGCACATAAGGGTATGTATACACTTACCATGTACATGTGGTATTTTCATAAGCATGTCTATATCAGTATGTGTCAGTAATCTAGAAAAGATATCAGAAATAACAGTTGTCTTCACCTTATACAAATTTTGCTGTCATTAAGAGGATTTCTGAAGAAATGCTCTGTGTTATTTACCCAGGAAGAACTCTTCTTTAACAAGATTATTTAACGATATGTACAGTGAACACAAGTTTATTGGTATGTGCTAAAATATGTGGAAGGAATATTTGAAAGATCACATTTAGAAGAAATGCATATAAATGAGGTCTGAGGCTGTGTAGCCATTACTTTTCAGTTTGTGAATTATTTTCAGTATTGTTATTTTCATTTCATTGCCACAACTAGTTCATGAATGAAATCCTTTCAGAGATGGGTTGTGCACAGACTACAAAACATGCATTACATACTACGAAACCTCTGTACACCCAAGCATATGGACATATCTCTCTCTTTACTACTTTTTCTTCTTTTTTTAAAATAAAATCTTTTTTTTGCCACCTGGGATTTGCTCTGACATAAGGCATAATTAGTCATCCTTGAAGTCTTGAAATCTCCAGCCTAATTTATGGATTATACACTAAAAATACTTTGCAACTATGATGCTTCCTCCCTTAAAGTGCACTGACTTGTAAATTCACAAAGATAAAACTTCAAACTAACAAAATTAATCAGTTTAATCTTTCAGTTCCTAAAATGTTCAGCTTTCAATCAGAGTGTAATGACAAACTGCAGACACTCTAAACATCAACATCATTTTGTACTATTACTATTAACTTCATTAAGATCTAATCACATGAACAACTGCCTTATGAGCTCTTTTCCATATAGTTATGTGATCATAGCTGTATATTTTTTCTCTAGTTTCTTATTTTTACAATCTCAAATATAGTAAAAAAGTTCTGTTATACAAAATCCATTTTAGAAAATCTGTTAATATTTTACAAATCTGGCTTTTGGGGGTGGGAGGAGACTATTGAATCTCATTGATGGTGGCACTGAAGCAAAATTGCTACTCCTGCACTTCTAAGACACTATCACTTAATGACTTCTTATTCAAGAACTGTATAAAATACCAAAGTGACAATAGATTTTGAAATAAGAATGCTTTCAATTCAGAAATTTTGCACTGATTTTACCAGGTACCAGAAAAAATTAATTTCAAGGGTAAGCATATGTCTAAGAAGTAGAAAGATGAAGAAGTCTACCTATTCTTGCACAAGTACACTTGACTCAGTAAAGCTATTTATTATTATTTAGGTCCTAAAGATGGGATGAATTTTAGTGCATTTTGGCTCCCAAAAATTTGGGTATGTACACTAAAGCTGGTTTATTCTTTTGTGGTTTCTTTTTTTTTTTTTTTAATTCCTTCTCTAGTCAACATAAATAGGTCTCTATAGACTTATTTACCTTAGTCATTCATTTCAAAATAGGTTTAGTATATTAGCTTAGACTGAAAGTCTGTATTCTAGAGATTTCAGTCTAATAACAAAGGGAAAAGCGGATGATATAATTTCATTGTTCTTGAATAGATTCATTGTGTAATCATGCAAGACATAACTAATTTATGCATTAGAATCTTGTGTAAAAAGGTCTTCAACCTACTTTCCCACTTCTATAAAAACATAGTTTTAAAGTGTTATGAGTTTTAGTTAGAGAATAATTCGATCTTTTACGCTACCAATGGGATCTAACTGCAACATATGAATGAAAACAAGGTTAAAGTATACGCTTTGTTCTAAGCAAGTGGTGCTCTGCAGCAGGACCACGTCAAAGGCATTTTAATGACTATAATTTGGTGAAGCTCTAGACTGGTCTGACATTATTAAATGAGGTGCTTAACGTAAGTTCTTCATCCAACTTTTGTATTTTGAAAAAATAAATCAATCATTCAGGATTGTATTTCCAGTATTTCTGTCATTAGTAAGATAAAACATAATTTCAAACCAGAATCTGCCAGTTTTGGTTGGGCTAGAGTGATTTTTTTTTTTTTTTTCACAATAGCTAGTATAAGGCTATTTTTTGGACTTGTGTTGAGAGAAAAGAAGGATTAATAAGTATCACTTAACTGACAAAATAAGAAATCATAATTAGCAACTGATTATCAGTTATCAGCTCAGACATATCCAGTGAGACCCACAGTCAGGTGCTTAATGTGTTCCTTGAGTCTTTTATTTAAGAATGTGAACAAATAAAACTTGAAACTATCACTTAAAATACTTTCAATCATTAATTAAGAGTTTTCATTATAAATGTACTGAAAAAAAGGCCTGACACACTAGCAGGACTATGTATATGTTTTTTACTGATAAAGCTAAGAAATAATCCTTTACCCATTGATTTTAGACAATATTTATTAAAATCCATCCAGTATAAACATTAATAAAAGGTTTCTGTTATGTTCTGTCATTTTCCCCTCCATTTATAAAATTGTTATATTTGCCTAAAACATTTCTTCTTTTTTGTTATTCTGTCTTTTTACATGGAAAATGGAAATGTTAGATTTACTTTCTAGTATACAGTTACCAAAATATACTTTTCTGTCTTCTTCTCATTTTCATAAGGTGATTCAAAATCTCACAAGTTGCCCATGCATTACTGAAAGATTTTCATATATTACATTACATAAAATATCTGTATCAGTATATAGGAAAAAATTTGCAATCATAAAGTATGGGCAAACAAAAAATTATATCAGTTAAACATTATTCTTGTTGCAACAAACTAGGAACTAATATGTACAGGCAGGTGTTTCTTTGAGATATACCTATTCTTGCATTATTTTCCTGCAAATATAACCAAGGACCAACATATTCAAAAATATTATGTAATATACAGATTATGAAAACTTTTTTTTTTTTTATTTGGATATAAGACCACTGATTTGCAGGCACAAATAAATAAAATAAGTGCTTTTTCCCCACCACAGAAACCGAACACATATTTTAAACTGAAAGCAGGTAGTTTTAGATTGGACATAAGGAAGAAATTTTTAAAATCCTATGGTCAGGCGCTGGAATAGATTGCCCAGAGATGTTGTTGATGCCACATCCCTGTAAATGTTCAAGTTCAGGCTGGATGGGGCTTTGAGCACCCTGACCTGGTGAAAGATGTCACAGTCAATGGCAGGGTGACTGAACTAGATAATCTTTAATGAACACTATTCTGTTATTCTCTTTGATTTTATGATTGTATGACTACTTCGGACAAGTCCATGCTGCTTAGGAATAACTGCATTGCACAACAAATTGTTTTGGAGTGTCTTAACTAGAGTAGTTAAGTAAGTTAATTACAGGTTAGTGCTCAAGCCTGAAAAACAGACCGTGACATAACTTCACAGAGTAGGAGATACTATTAAAGAAAGGAGGATGCTGATAAGTGACTAGTCTAGCTACTACCTATATTTTACAAAGCAGCCTACAGATTAGAATGTTACAACATGCAAAGGGCAGATTATATATATATATATATATTTAAA
>NW_010267638.1:0-281 GCF_000690775.1 Eurypyga helias
CTGAGATAGCTGGGCGGAGTGCGCATGCGGAGAGCGCCTGCCGCGGGCGGCGGCGACGCGGGACGGGCGCCGTAGTAGTGCGCATGCGCCGCAGGGCAGCCGCATGGAGGGTTGTGCACCAGGCTTTCCTCAGCTCCGTTCCTGGACACGCTCCAGCCCCTCAGTGTCCGTCTTGCAGTGAAGGGCCCAAAGTTGAACACAGTACTCGAGGTGCGGCCTCACCAGTGCAATCACTGCCCAACTCCTGTTGGCCACAATGTGCCTGACACAGGCCAAGCGGC
>NW_010267638.1:317-17491 GCF_000690775.1 Eurypyga helias
GTCTCTGCCTGACAGCTTTCCAGACACTCGTACCCAGGCCTGTAATGCTGCTGGGTGTTGTAGCCCGAATGTAGGACATGGTACTTGACCTTGTTAAACCTCACACAATCGACCTCAGCTCATGGATCCAGCCTGTCCAGGTCCCTCTGCAGGGCTCTCCTACCCTCCAGCAGATCAACACTCCCACCCATCTTAGTGTCATCTGCAAACTGACTGAGGGAGCACTCAATCCCTCATCCAGATCACTGATAAATATGTTAAACAAGACTGGCCCCAACACTGAGCCCTGGGGGACACCACTTGTGACAGGCCGCCAACCAGACTTCACTCCATTTACCACAGCCCTCTGTGCTCTGCCCTCCAGCCAGCTTTGAACCCAGCGAAGAGTGCATCTGTCTAAGCCAGGAGCCGCCAGCTTCTTTAGGAGATGCTGTGGGAGGCCATGTCAAAGGCTTTACTGAAGTCCAGGTAGAGAAAATCCACAGCTTTCCCCTCATCCACTAGGCAGGTCACCCGGTCATAGAAAGAGATCAGGTTGCTCAAGCAGGACTTGCCCTTCATGACCCCACGCTGGCTGGGCCTGATCCCCTGGTTGTCTTACACCTGCCATGTAAGCTCACTCAATATGAACTGCTCCATAATCTTCTCTGGTACCCAGGTCAGGCTGACAGGCCTGTATTCCCTGGATCCTCCTTCTGGCCCTTCTTGTAGATGGGCATCACATTCGCAAGTCTCCAGTCTTCCAGGATCTTCTCTGTTCACCAGACCCAGGTCAGGCTGACAGGCCTGTATTCCCTGGATCCTCCTTCTGGCCCTTCTTGTAGATGGGCATCACATTCGCAAGTCTCCAGTCTTCCAGGATCTTCTCTGTTAACCAGGACTGCTGTTAAATGATGGAGAGTGGCTTGGCAAGCTCCTTCACCAACTCCCTCAGTACCCTCAGATGAATCCCGTCCGGCCCCATAGATTTGTGAGTGTCCAGGTGCCATAGTAGGTCATTAACTGCTTCCTCCTGGATGATGAGGGGTTTATTCTGCTCTCCATCCCTGTCTTCCAGCTCAGCGGGCTGATAACTGGTCTGACTATTAAAGACTGAGGTAAAGGTGGCATTCAGTACCTCAGCCATTTCCTTGTGTTTTATCACTGTTTCTCCCCAAATCCAGTAAGGGATGGAGATTCTCTTTGACTCTCCTTTCCCTGCCAATGTATCTGTAAAAACATTTTTTGTTGTTTTCCACAACAGTGGCCAGATTAAGTTCCAGCTGGGCTTTAGCCTTTCTAATTTTCTCCCTTTATGACCTTACGAAATCCCTGTACTCTCCTTGAGTTGCCCCTCCTTCTTCCAGGAGTGGTAAACTCTCCTTTTTTCCCTGAGTCCCAGCAAAAGCTCGCTGTTCAGCCAGACTGGTTGTCTTCCCCGACAGTTCGTCTCACAGTACACCTCACAGTACACAGGGACAGCCTGCTCCTGCACCTTTAAGACTTCCTCTTGAAGGACAACCAGCTTTCCTGGACCCCTTTGACATGAGCAGAGCTGCAGAGATGGGTGGAGAGACGTTCCATGGGACAACTGGCCAAAGAGCACCCTCACAGTGTGCAGCCCAGCCCAGTCTCCTACCCAGACCTCCCTGCAGCCCTCGCCGCTCCTGCCAAGCGGCGCTGCTGCCGAGGGGAAAGCGGAGAAGCAGCACGGGCGAGCATCCGCTGACTGGGCTCTGGCTTTGGTGGACGTGCATCAAGCTACTGACAGGTGCACGGATCGCATTTGGCAGGATTTTCACTTGCATAATTGTCAGCCAAAACATCTGATATGAGGAGCTTTGAGAGGAGCAAAGCATAAGCAAAACATGCTGCGGAGCACTGCTGGAAAACAGGTCTGACCTGCTGGCTCTGCTGTCAACAGTGCAATGACATATCCCAGTTTAGCTGTCAAAAGCATAGTGTTTATTGTCTGTACAGTTCTGCTTTTATAATAAAAGAGAGCACGTAAAAAACGCACCTCAGCAACTTGAAATTGTGTAGATATTTTATGCAAGTGCCTGGGAAATGGATCATTAAAATGTTAATGAGCACTTAACTCCACCAGGCATACTTTAAAGCCCCATCCAGAATACCGTTACAGCAGTATTATTGTACTGTGCTGTACAATTGTAATACAGTAATACATGTATTAAACCAGTTATTTTTAAACAACATGTTCTAGGCCAAGTCAGTAGAAGGTGATGGTTGTTGGGTTCTTCCATTTTGCAGTGATTTGGAAAAACACTATCTTTCATTTGATCCAACGTTACTCTCCCGTAATGCTTAAGAGGAAGGGATGTTACCTAAAATCCTGGTCTTTCTAATGAGCTCTGTGTGACTCAGAGAGTACGGGAGGGTTGCAGCTGTTCTGTGTAAGTGTCACGCATGCATTTCTGCAGGTGAAGATCATAAACGGCTGGAAGAGGCATCATAAAAAGCACCAAACTTGGGCTGTGCCTTAGCATCAGACGCTGAAAACAATTCAGGATTTAAAGCTTTGAAAACATTTTTTCCCAGGAATACACTTCTTAAAACATACACTAGGCCCGCACAGATGTTGCTGAGCGAGTAACTAGATACTGCTTTCCCTTTACTACACAGAAAACCACTGGTAGGTGAAGTATAGGTGAGCGCTTTCTGTGATACACGGTCTTCATTGCCATCCAAGAAAGCGTACACTGTTCTGGAAATAAGAATGGAATTTTAAAACTGAATAAAACCTCCCCAAGTCGGGGTATGACTATCATCCTCAGCGTTTACTTTGTGTTCTCACCAGTGCTGAATTATGCCATGCAGTGCAGGTTACCACTCTCTTCTGCCAAGTGTGGGTATGGCTTTAGGAGAAGCTTGTTGCTTTCCTCCCCACTTCAGAAACATCCATACGCATTTCATGGCTCACCTCCTTCTTCTGGTGGATTAATTTCTTGCTGCTTCTCCAGAGATGAGGTTTTCCATATTACCTAAACCTGTCCCAGCTCCCAGTGCCCCACGGTTCTTTTTCTGGCCAGTGTGTATCTCCATCCCCATGGGTTTTCATCACCACGGTTTCTTTGCTGAGAATCTGGATTCTGGAGATAACGAGCACTGTCTGCTCCAGCATCTCACAGTTTTCACAAATTTCCATCCCCCAGGAAAGCATTTCAGAGATTTCCTATCCCTCTGATGAGAATAATTTGTCAATGAGGATGAAAATATTGATGGGGGGGGGAAATAATAAAAAAAGTACACTTGGCTTAGCTTTTCACAACTTTAGTACTCCTCATAAGCAGGCAGTAGAGAGAATAAAAAGAGAAATAACCTATGGTTTGTGCACATTCCCAAATGTAGGTAACTTCACTGTCTCTCCCAGAGACCTGTTAAGTTCTAGGTGACTACACAACACTACACCCCTGGATCTGGTTCAGGTTCACGCCTGGGGGAGGGTTTAGCCGTGGTTACTGAGGCCACTGCCATCCCCCTTGCCTCACTCCCCCTCCAGAAGCAAGCGCTACAGCCAACGGTAGCCAAGCGGGCTGCGTAGCCCAGCCATGGCTTTTTAGGTAACGCTGCACTGCAGCCGTGCTGCCGGCTTGGAAGGAGCTGCAGGTGATGGCGGTGCGGCTGCCAGGCCGGAAATTCCATCGTTTCAGCTTTCCCAGCCACAACTGACAGGAGACATAAGACTGAGCAGGTGGGCACCCTGGTGATACAAGAGGGATATTTATATATACAGGATGAAGAGGGAACTACTGGAAAAGGAAAAGGAAAGGTGGTTGATGGAGGGAAGGCACTGGATCAGATACTGGCTCCAAGTACATCTGGAAGTCCAGAAGATTGCTGAACAAATTTACTTGTTCTTTAGCTGCCAACGCTAAGGAGACTAACGCCCAAGGGTGTTCCACTTGCACAAACCCACGTCTGAATGGCCCTGCAATTCACAGAGTTTGTAGGGCAAGTAAATATTCCAGAATACAATTTTCCACAGAAATTGGGCAACTGAAGAAAACACTTTAATGCTGTCATCCAACTGGGGTTTTTTTTCCCTCTCAGCTGCAGTTCCAGATCCACCACACAGAAGACAAAACTTTTCTCTCGTGCCAGCCTCTGTAATGTCCGTGCATTTTGCGTTCTGAAGTAAATGTTGGTTTATCAGATGTAACTTGGGTGCCACAGAGCACTTTTTTCCATCTTGTAATACCTTCTGCCTTACTTTAACTACTGCTACTCCAATAAGACTGACGGGACCATAGTGTATCAGCAGAGAAGGGACAAAGCCATCACTGCTGGCCCTCTTGAAAAGAAATCATTAGGGTTTTTTTTCCCTTTTTTTCCCACTTAAGAGGGTACTTAGTTCCTTTCACATCATCTATCATTCTGTGAAAAATGAAACCAAACCCCAACCCCACGACCAAACCTGAAAGTTAAGAAGGTGATACGGCAACAAAAGGCAGAAATTGAAAGTATTATTCATGGGTAAAAATACTGGCCACTGTTCTCCTGCCTCACAACCCAATCAATGCAAGGAAGAGATGATGTTGGGATAGAAAACGCATCGTGTGCTGCTGGAATTCATAATCCCATGTTAACTCGCCTTCTGAGTGTACGCATCAACGTGTAGATCTATTCCATGCAGCGCACCCGTGTGGAAACCACTGCTCACACGGTCTCACAGGCTTTAGCTTGTCAGCAACAGACGTCGACTACAGTAATCTGCCTTTTAGTTTTTACTTTCTCATGCAGAAAAGCTCTGTCCATTGAACGGGTAACCGTCCCTGTTCAGAGAGGAAAGATGCAAGCAAAGGAAACTACACGCAGAAGGAAGAAACCCTGAAAAGATGGAGAGGGAGGAGATGCTATTTGTAATATATTTGGGGAAATACAGAGCTCCATGTATGTACTGAACCTGGGCTAAAGGAGATGGTGGAAGGGGAGCAGGGAAGTGAAACAGCGATGCTCTTTTCTCCCCTTGCAGGTCCTGAAGAGTACAACAATCCCTTCCTTCTGCTGACTCTAAGGCCTTTCAGGGGTATTCCCCTTGCTGCCTCACAGATCACCCTACGGCAATATTGAGAGGAATTAACAGGAACAATGCACAAAGGAGAGAGTTGGCAGCTAGAAGGGACAATGGCCGTGAAGAACTCCTTGAGCAGTGGGTAAAATTGTAGTTTCAGGATTTAAGGGAATGGGAGGTTTGGTGAGGAATGCCTGGGCTTTCAGGGAAGTCAGCTCTTTGGAGCATGAAGGCAGCAGCAATTCCAGGAAAACTCTGGAGTTCATGGTTTGACAGAAGCATCTGCCAGCTCGATCCCAGTGCTGCTGAAGGAAGACTGAGGCCAGGAGAGTGGCCAGGCTGGTCAAGGCACTACAGCCAGGGTGGCAGCTCCAGCAACGTGTTCCCGAACCCACTACAGAAAGGGTGTTCTGCTGGCTTGCAGACCAGCTCCTGTTCCTCCTGGCCTTCAACGAGGGGCTTAACATGTTAATGCTTCAGAAGGTCCCAGGCTCTGTCCAGACAGTGGAAATAACATGTACATGACAAAGTACTGGCCGGACTGTCTGAGACCAACAGTATGTGAGGAATACAGGTCAGTGTTTCAGTATGAGAACCTGCAAAAAGTACTTCTGTGAAAGTTAGAGAAAAGGACACAAAAACTCTAGTGGCTTCTGGAGGTAACCGTGAGACGCTTAAATTTAGGTTCAGTTACGGAGGTGTGAAAGCATTTTGTTCCACCTTCAAAGCAAATCTTACGTACCACAGCAGAGGCATTCCAAGATCTCCATGATCCCACAAGATAGGGCTCAGTTTTAAGAAAGGCTTGAAAAGACCTGAGAGGTGTTGGCAGTTTATTACACCTTTACGTGCTGGGGATCAATCAGTTTGGAACAGCAATAAAAACAATTCCCTCCCAGCTGTTCCTTTCAGCTCCTGTCATTACCCAGTGTTTGTTTCAGTTTCAGAAATTTGTTTATTTGGGGGCTTTTAGAGTCTGCACTGCAGACAACAACAGCTACCGTGTTCCCGCCTCCCACAGTTCCTACTGACTTGTTTCATTTCATCTTAAACAACCGCTGCCACGACCAAATCCATCACCACGTGAGTTTGCCAGTTAGCGCAGAGTTAATGACCAAAAAAATAATACGTACCTGGCAGGAAAAGGCTAGTAATCCCTAATAAGCAAAGCGACATATCTGTCCTGATTTTCTCAGCTGCACGCGGGACAAACTAGTTTTACAGAAACGTTTGCCAAGGTATTTCAGAAGCACTCCGAGTCACGTTATCACAGATTCCTTGGTGTCTCTCGTCTACTTACGCTTCTGGTCCTGAAGTCTGTTTGCCTGTCTTTATCTCACCCTCTGTTTTTCAAAAATAAAGTCCTATTTAACTTAATACATAACATTAAAATACATAAAAATCTTGGTTTGTCTTCAGTGAAGTTCATTCATTCTGGAATAAATACGTGTTCGACGGGTCTGATGTTCTTCCGATTAGGTGAGACAATACCCAAATAAACAAGGAAGAGAAGGCACAACAGTGCCGTAGCTGTGAGGAAGACGAGGAGCCCAGCAAACAAAGAAGGTTTCAGAGGCAATCGGATCAGCTTCCCTTCTGCTGGAATCATGTTCGTGAGGCTTAACATGTAACCAAGTGACCACGCTATACTGCCGTTACCAACCTGAAAAACAGACAGGAGAGTTCTATTCCCACGGACTTTTCGGTCAAAGAAAATCATCAATTGCTGATGTTGGTAACTGCCCTTTAAGTCAGCAAGGAGAAAACTTTAGTGGAGTATACAAAGAATATAAAGAACCATTTTAAATTACCCCTTTTTTTTTTTTTTGGTAGTTCCAGAGGATACAAATAAAATTGGTCGCTAGGCTAAAGAAGCGAGCCACAGGTATTAGATGGATGGATACGAGGACGTGTGGTATATACACAGCCGGCCAGTTAGAGGGTTTTCTGTTAGAGAAACACACTTAAATTACAAAAAATAAAAAATAAATTAAAAAAAAAAAAATACAGCACTACTGTACTAATTCCTAGAATTCGCCCCTCAGCCAAATCCTAGCATGTTATTTACTTCAAGCAAACGATGCCAGGGTGAAGTCCCCAGAGCAGGAATTCTCTTATAATCTTTTGTTCCATGGTTGGTTTTGTGCCTCCAAATGAACCAGCACTGGGCTCTTGCATTTAAAAAGTACACATATGTGGAAAATTACTTGGGAACATGGGAAACAAAAGCAAAGGGGGTATGTCTGTATTTGCTCCATGGTGCTCCTGCTTTGCTGTCTTTCCCCGCTTCTGATCAACACAGTTTATCATTTTTCCACTGCCTTTTTCATTAAATCATCATTCTGCCACTTGATAAGCCCAGGATCAAAGGGTGAAGATAGAGTGTCCCTTGTCCTCCTCACACATGCCCAGGCCTCAATAATGGTTCACCTATTTATATAAAGCATGTAAGTACACATCACTGTCTCCTACAAATCAAACCACAACTTTAAAAAAATAAGTTGTTAAACAGAGTGAAAAAATAAAAAGGGGAGGCATTTCAAAATAAATCAGTGGGAGTCATTAAACAAAGGATAGCCTGGGGGCCAGCTACAAGGTATGTATTTGGTTTACACTCTAGCATGGGTTGCTTGCTTTTTCAAAGGGCCTGCACCACCTTCAAATCACTCCAAGTAGTTCTAGGGTACACTACAGGACAGGCAAAGCTGAAGTTGCATTCTTCTTTAAGCAACCAGCTCTCTCAAACTCATTTGGCTTTCCATCTTTATTACAGGTCGTCCCACCCTGCAGTGACAGAGATCAGTGTGCCTGAATGGCTGCCTTTAGGTGGTTTATTTAAATTTAGGAAAGAAAATTTGGGAAACCAAATTTTCTCTTTGGTTATTCTTGTATAAAAAGCACCATGATGGAGTTGAGGATGAACTTTAATAAATGATTTAATGTCTTTAACAAACAGTTTTAAGGAGTCAGCTACTGGTTGTAGAAGACCATAAGGGCTATAATGGTCCTTTTTGTAGTTGTGTATATCCTAATACCTTCTGTTTAACTGATAAAAAGAAAGCTGCAGCAACAGGAACTGGAATATGGTGAGCAAAGAGGTAAGATGGATCAAGCTGGTTTTTCATTGCTGTCAGAGGGAAAAAGCTCTCATCATGAGGTTTAGAACTTTTACAAATCATCTAGCTCTAGATCTCACCCAGATCTTAGCACTGGGTTAAGGTTCTTTTCATTGGTTGTGTCCACTAATTAAAGGAAAATGTACTCCTAGCATAGGCAAAAAAATCACCCTCCATTCTCAGAGAAACTGTGCTGTTATCTCTGAGGTAGCTTAGCTGATCAGTTAACATGAGATCATCTTATTTTAGTAGGGGCAGAACTAATTAAGAGAATGTGGCTTTTCCTTTTGGAGTTTCACGGTTACTCTAGTGCAAATCTAGGTAACAAAGGTGTTAATTTCAAATAAGCCTTTTGGGGTTTTATTTTTCTCAGTATTTTTAGAATCTTGGCTAAATACAGAAAAATGTTGCTGTGTTTGGCTGCTCCCATCTGCTGGGGACAGTACAAGATATATTTAAATATCAAGACAAATGCAGCCCCGACCAGATCCAGAGCAAGATCCCAAAGCACATTCCATGCTAATGTGCTGGTAGAGAGGCTAAACTCTGGACACTCCTCCAGAGCTGCTCTTTGTTGCCCACCAGAGGACAAACTAAGGCAAGAAAAACCTACTCGAATCCTTAGCGCACCAGTAACGGCTATGATTGTCCAGAAATCATTGCTTATGCTTTCTCACTCATGGCTCGCCAGCATACCCCACCTTTAAGAATACCCCACGAAGATCTCCAACCTGTTCTTTTGCCAGTTTTGCATGCAAGTGCTGAAGCATTTCCAAACTCTACGGAAATGAAGAGACAGCCTGGGACAAGGTTTTAGAATAAGGCTCCGTACAGAGGCAGAGAGGAAAGGATGGAGTCACAGAGCACTGTGGGGACCACATTTCTTGATGTAACAACCAAGCTTAGAGAGTGGTCGTGCCTTCTGGTTCGGAAGCGAAGATTTCTTAGCAGTAGCTTTAGAATGGATATATACAAGTTCGTTCCAAGTACGTGCCTTCTGGTTCGGAAGCGAAGATTTCTTAGCAGTAGCTTTAGAATGGATATATACAAGTTCATTCCAAGTACCTTGTTGTTTAGGAGAAAAATTTAGGCCAGGGAAGAGAGAAATGAAGCTATTACACAAACCTTGTAAGCCGCCTCTCTCTGCCAACCGAAAGCCATTACCCTATCAATATACATTCTTATTCCAGAGAACCAGATTACGGCACAGATGGATGTGCAGGCTGAGGATGAAAACTGCCCTGGTTGCTTCATCACCACCCGCCCGCTACAAGCCAGCCCTGTCTGTTCCCCCAAGGCTCTGCCTGCAGACAGAAAAGCGGGAGTTCTCCTGCCCAGCTCAGCAGGTTTAAATCAAACTGACCTTGACTGGCGAGGAGTTTCAGGCAGACCACTGCCTAGAGCAAGGCACTACTTCAACAAATGGGGGCAAGGCTTAAAACACAATTATTTGATCCTTTCTTAAAGCTCTTTACAAGCATCTAGGCAGCATCTCCACATAACACTGCAACCCCAGGAGGCAGGCTGAAATTGCTACTAAGGCTTGAAAAGTGGCTTTGTCTTATGACAAACATCTGACAACCATTTACACAGGCTGTTTACAACCATTACATTTCTGTAGGCTGCTGCACCACCTCTCACCTTCTAAACTTCTTTGGATTAAAATAACAGTAAGAGGAAATTATTATTACTCACCTCCTTTTGAAAATGTATCTGCGGCCAAGTTTCTGCATCGAAGTTGTAACCATATACAAGCAAGTAATAAATGAAATTGGCTGAAAAACAGTAGGATCTAGCATATATTTCTTCAAATTTAGGCAGCATAAACTGGAGCTGAAAGCAAAAGGATTTTTAAAAACACATAAATTAAGAAAAGCAAATGCCTTTTTTTTAAAGCTAGAGAATACTTTGGATTCTAAGCAGAATTCATTAGCATTTTTTCAGAAATATCAAGTAAAGTTGTGAAAAGTCTTCTGAAAAGTTCTGAATATTTGTCCAGTCCATATTCTTTTTATATCTTCCTTTAACAGATACAAAAAAAAACCCCACAACCAACCTACTTACCTGTGCCCATCTCTGTGAACAGAAGAACCACATACTTGAATTGAAGTCAGCTAGGGAAAAGTGCCCAGATAAATTCAAAGCATTAATTGTATAGTAGAATCCTGAGAAAGCCTACAGAAAAGGAGTAGGTGACAGGTTGGTTACTTTCAGTACTACAGAAATCAAAAGCAAGCAAGCTCAAAACAGAAATGCTGTGTTTGCAAACCTACCACAAAATTCCCTTTAACTTTTGGCTGATGGATTCCATTAAACGGACAGTCTTCTCTGTCTCTGCAAGCAGTGAAGTTGAACAACAATGAAACCATCTCCTGGCAGAGACCTGGGTCTCCTGTTCCATTGAAAGTCACAAGCTGGTCTGGGTAGTAATTTGCTGGTCTCAGAGACTGTGTACAAAGGCTGCCAGAGAAGTACTTCATCGTTAATGCAGTATTATAATTCAGAGGGTAACATGGATTATCCACATTGGAACTGCTGTTTGATTTCTGGGGAAAAAAAAAAACAAACAAAACCCCCAAATAACAAAGGTTTCTCAAAAGCAAGGAAGAGAAGACTTGATTTAACATTAACTATAGGAATCTTTTTAAACCACACAGGCATGTATTTTCGTTCTCTGTCATGGCTGATCAGTACAGGATTGCCCATCACTGTAATTCCTAGAAACTCCCTTCTCAAAAAATCATTGGCAAGATCAGCAAAACACTTACAGGACTAGTTGGGCCTATTTGTCAAATGGTGCAAAATTCTCACTGATTTTTAACAAACATTAAGACCTTTGTATGGAATCTAAGTGCATCTGTCCACAACTAAGCGCAACAGAGCCCTTACTGGGGTCTCCAAACTCCACCACAGGGAAGCCAACACAAGCCTAAGAAGAACCTGCTCAGACAATTACTGAAGACCTGCAAGAGCAGGACAGCAAAAGGTCTTCAACTGACCTGGAGCAGCAATGCTAAAAGCCTTTTCTCAGCTTCATCTCTCCCGTAGCACTGGAAGCTGTGAGTGTAGACCTTGTAGTTGTAACCATACAACTTCACTTGCAAGGTGCTACTGAAGTTCTGCTGAGAGTCCTCTGGGATAAATGAAATCTGAGTGGAAGCTCCCCCAAGATCCAGCGCACCCATAGTCTCTTTTCTGTATGGACGGACCCATGTCCTCCAAAAGTTTCTCTGCATGTAAGAACAAAACCAAGGTTAATTAGGATTATCATCTGATTGTACTCGTTCAAGCTTTTCTACTCTTAACTTTGAGATTTTTCCCCCCTCTCTTTGTCCTGCACCTTCTCCAAAAAAGCTTAGCTCTGAGGAAAACATGCAAATGCATTTTACATAGGAGGGATGTACTTTCACAAAGTGAAATGGTCTTGAAAGATGAAGGACAGCACAATGATCAAAGCACAGGACTAGTCAGGTCAGTATCTGTACCAAAATGCAGGGAATTGAAGTCCAGATACCCATGAGATCTTGAACAAATATGGATGGAAACAGTATGAAGATTTGCTTGTTTCAAGGCAAGAAGAATTATTAAAGGAATAGAACATTAAGAGATCACACAGAAAAAGAGGGTGAAAAACCACAGAAAAGTCAAATGAAAGCTCCATCCAAGTCAGAAGAACAAGGACCCCTAATCTGCACATCTCCTTCACTGAAACTGCAGTGGCAATAAATCTGATCCATTCAGCTGGCATTTTTCCCCATTACCCAAAACATCCCCCAAATTCTGTATTTGATCTACACAGCCATAGTGCAGAATATAGATCCTGTATGATCATCTATCTCAATATTGTAGTATTATTTACTGAGCATGATGACATGAATGTACACACAAGAAGGGAAAAGAAACTTCATGGGCTAGCAAATACACTCACAAGAAAATTCTACAGTGAAAGATTCCCATTAACAGCCCCTAGCAGAATCAGGCTCTTAACCCATTGCCACAAGAATGGTGAAAATTTTTCTCTCCTACTAGTGATATTCTACACAACTCTCTGTACTAAACTGGCGTCATAGTGTCTTGCAGTCCCTTCAGTAGCTTTTATGACTCTGCCATATGGAATCTGATATTGGGATGAGTAAAATTCACATGGTAGAAGACTGACATCACCCTGAAATTCATGACATCATTTTTCCTGCATGAAATCCACACAATGAGAAAAACTCTTCCAGAACGTGCAATTCCAGTACTGTTTTTCTTAACTTTGCAAGAGTCAACAACACACTCACCATGAGCTATCACTCAGATCACCAACTAATTCCCGTGTATTAACTGCCATGATCTAACAGGAACCCCAGCCAGGACAGCTAACAGTACTCAGGGGTTTGGTTGAAATTTCTTCTGACCCAGTAAGACTATCTGGAAGAAGTGCAGTTGATGCTAAGGGCAGCACGCTGCTGCCATTAATGCAGACGAGCAGTTGCTGATCATCTTCATAGAATCACAAGACGGTTAGGGTTGGAAGGGACCTTAAAGACCACCTAGTTCCAACCCCCCTGCCATGGGCAGGGACACCTTCCACTAGAGCAGGTTGCTCAGGGCCTCATTCAGCCTGGCCTTGAACACTTCCAGGGATGGGGCATCCACAGCTTCTCTGGGCAACCCGTGCCAGTGCCTCACCACCCTCTCCAGGAAGAACTTCTTCCTGATAACCAATCTAAACCTACCCTCTTTCAGTTTAACCCCCTTTTACTGGCATAATATATAACATACTGAATATCTACACATTAAAAGCAGCGTTTCAACACATTTGACTCCCTCTCTGCTATGAGGTTCCTGCCCGACCCTATTCTGAGTTCAAGGACAGCGTAAGTATCTTTATATTGGTATCGTTTTGTCTGCACAAGGCGGTTGGTGTCACAGCCCATGGCTCATAGCCTGCAGCTTTTCAGCAGTATTGGAACCAACAGAGTATGAGTGATTTCTGGGTCAGGTGAGGCACATTTGGCCAACTAATTTAACCACCTTCAGTGCTTCAGTCAGTCTTGTCTGCTTAGGGCAAGCGAGCCAAAGCTGCCAAACAATTTGGAGAGCCCTAAGCTGCGCAGATCCTTCACCAGTAGAGCTGCAGGGACAGCGATCACCTGAGGACGTCGCAGAAAAGCAGAAGGAAACATCTTTAGTTGGCACCACTGTTAAGACAAGACCTCTCACACAACGTGCCAGTGCCTTTAAGAGCAATGCAACTTCAGTTCCAGGTAAGGCATCTGATGGCATTTAGGGGAGAGGTCTGTTCCGTGAATCAACAATTTTACCTTTGCCACAGCTCATTCCCATAACATCATACTCTTTGATCTATGTTTGCTTTGTTCTCTTACTGCCACAAAAAGACCTTGTTATGTATTTCAGTGCAAAATGGAACTTTTAGCTATGATATTTTAACAGGCGCGTCCTCTCAAACTTCTCATTTGGAAGAAAGAAACAGCGAAAAGAAAAGCATGCAGGTTTTTTTCCACACACCTCTAAGAAATTGCCCATTAAATAGTTGGCTGTTATCCATCCATACACCCCTTCCTCTGGCCCAGTTATGATTTGCGCACCCCTAAATTCAAAAGGTTGTGCTCTGAAGTAGTTTTGAATGCTTGCAAGGACTTCATTTGCTGCCGTTTCATTTTGCAACCTAAGCAAGTCACAAAACATGAGACACTGAGCATCTGGAAAGGCAATTTCATGTTTATTGTTCACTGACTAGCAATTCAAGAAAACTCCTACAATCACCTAATAAAAACCAGACGTCATTCCTCTAAAGGGGAAGCTTATGATAGGGAACAGCCAAATATCCAGCCCTGTTTCAGCAAGCAACTCCCCCTCTACGTACAACCTTCACTCTTCATCATACATGTTCATGGGTGTTGTTTCTTATATATACTTTTCTTTTTGGTGAGCTGAGTGCTTATATGACATCTGCTGGTTAAAACAGTCCTGGAGCCTTTCTTCTCACTCTGTTTAGTCACAAAACAAACATTAAAGGTTATTCTGTGCCAGGGCTGAAGCCACCGGCAGACCCCAAAAGCTGCACGACACCACGCAAAAACTCTGCGGTGCCTAGCTTCAATCAGCCTTTGCTGCCCACAGATACACACAAATGTTATCTGTTTACTGAATTTTAAGACAGATGTGGAAGAGAAAATTAAACTCTTGCCATCTCCAGAATAAAGCAAGCACTTCTTTTCAATATGGCATAACAGCGGATTTTCATAAACCCCTGCTTTCCCTATCAAAAATGTTAATTAAATTGGCGGGGCTCCATCTCCTTTGGAAAGAGCCAATTTCCAATGAATAAAAATGCATCCAGTAAATTTTTCACGTTCTGTTTTCACAGGCTGCTACGCTAGTACGCATACAGAGGAGTTCAAGCTTCTGCCATACCTCAGTAGTCTCATGCCAGCTGTAGCCCCCAGATAAACAGAAGTGTTTTTATGCAGATGAGCTGGTATTCTCTCCTTGACTTTATTCAGACAGTCATCCAAGGGTTTGGCAAGAGCTCCAGGGTTATTCTCATAGCTGGATATACCAGGGCCTAAAAGAGAACAAGTAGATTGATTTCATTCTGCTTTGCCAACTACAAATTAGCCCAATTAGCAGACAGGTGTTAAGAGAAAGAGATTTCCCCATTCCTTCCTATAACTGTAAACCAGGTTGAAAACGATGGGTGCTTCAAGAATGAACAATGTAGAGACTGCCTGGGCTGTGCCAGACAGAGAAGATACAGGCAAGCAGTTGCGAGTATGTACACACATACACCTGTAGCACCATACCCAGAGTAAGAGATACACTGTAAACATAAAACAACACATGACAGCACTACCACATTCATGCGGAAAACATAGAATCAGAGAATCACAGAATGGTTTGGGCTGGAAGGGCCCTTAAAGACCATCCGCTTCCAACCCCCCTGCCATGGGCAGGGACACCCTCGACTAGACCAGGTTGCTCCAAGCCTCATCCAGCCTGGCCTTGAACACTTCCAGGGATGGGGCATCCACAGCTTCTCTGGGCAACCTTTTCCAGTGCCTCACCAGCAGAACAGGTTTACTTATGGCATGATAGAAAATAGCATGTCTCATGGATGGAAAATTTCTCTGATCTGCTGAAGAACAGAAAAAAAATCCCTCCTCCCACAACCTACGACTAAGATTTCCTCATCTGGTTTGCCACAACTATCGTGGACAGCCATGGCACCTCTAAGGCACACTGCTCTCAGCTGAAAATAAAGATGCTACTGTTTAATAACGTGGATTTCTCTCCCCTGCCTGGCTACCTGTCTTCAGAAATTGTGTGGGATTTTGGCATCTTCGAAAGCTTAGTCAAACGCCACTGAAGCTGACTAAGAGAAAGGAACACATGATAAGCTATTACAGCACATACTTAGCCATACTGAAGTGGGAGCAACAGTCTGATCTAGCATCCTCTCTCTGAGAGAACCAACGCAAAACCTCAGGCAAAAGACGAGGCAGGTAGCCAGTGGTACTTGTTGCTGTACTTCCAGCGGTGCACAACTACAGGTCCTCCTGAGCGTAAGGCCAGACCTGTGTATCTGATACAACTGTGACATCCTGGCAGAAAGAGTTCTGCAATTTAGCTCACTCACTTGATAATTTTATTAGACGCTTCCTAGTCCTGTAGTACGGAGCAGCTCTTCCTGTTCACCTCCTGCATCCCTCTCATAATTTCCCCTCAGTTGCCACTTTCCCAATAACGGCAGAAAAATTCCAGATGAATTGCATGAGCATTGTTTCTCTAGGAAACCCGACTCAAACAGCAGGGATCTTTTTTTAAAACGACACTAAGACTTCTCAGCAGTAAAACCTAATTTGTCAAACTCCTATAGCATAGCTGACATCCATTTTTTTCTCAGTCAAAATTAATGGCTAACATGTAACAAGAGCTAGATCCCCATTCTTCTCAAAGACTTTTTATTCCAAACTATTTTTAAGTATATTTTATACTTTCCTTTTAAAAGAAATTCTTTCAGGGCATAAGGACTGAACATTTACAGGGCCTGATATTCTTTACCTCAAATTTTGTCTGCACCAATCAGGTAAATCAAGATTAGCTTCAATTTTCTCTCTCTGTTGCAGATTACAGCACCCTGCTGTATCAGTGGGAGAAGGACTGATGCTGACAAATACAGACATAGTCTTAACAGTTCTTGTTTCCCAGTACTAGGAAACACAGCAGAAAAAACCAAACCAAACCAAACCAGTATAAGCTTCCAGACAATCTCTTCCTGGAGGCTAGAAAGAAGTAAGTAACTTCCATTTGAGCTCACCTTTCACATTGCACTTGAAGGTTTGGCTTACTACTCCTGTGTCGTTTTCTTTCTCTGCCGGCCATTCATAGACATAGACTGTAGTGCGGGAAGAACCAGCATCAAGGACTATTCCATACTGGGGAGAAAAAAATAATGCATTAGATCAAGAAACAAACAGTGACAGCTTTAAGGCCCATTTGCAGCTGTACTTCTTTGCAACATCAAACACTTTAGAAAATGTATGCACAGTATATTTACAAGCGAGATTAATTCTAGTGGTAGGCGCTTAGGCATGAATCCAACAGCCAAGCACAGAATGCATCCGGTTGCAAAACAAAGAATATAACTATGTATCTTCAATAATTAATTCAGGGGGAATGGAGAACGCTTATCTCCTTTCAGCATCAGGTTCACAATCCACGCTGACACGTAGATAGCGCTGTGTTAGGACCTGATTTTGCAGCAAGTTCATTTCCCATTATCCCAGCTACAATCCCTGGACAGTGAAGGGTTTAATGCCTAAGCACAGGCTTTAGATTCAAGGATGCACAGGGAATGCATAAAGCTATGAGCAGAGAGGTAAAGTAATAGTCCACAGTGAGAATGATGTAACAAGTCTGATTCTTTTCTGATTGCCCCATAAACCTCTCCCTTTGAGTGGTTTGGGCAGTCCACCTGAGTTTGCCACTGAAAACAGGTTGTGCTGGAGTGCGAGGCAACAAAGAGGGAAAGAGAATCA
>NW_010267638.1:17522-24616 GCF_000690775.1 Eurypyga helias
TATGATATAAATGAGAAATATTTAAGTGACTTGCCTCAGGTCACTTGGACTCTGTGGGATTAAAGCACAGGTTTGTCCACCCCATTCCACTGCTCACCAGACCAGTCTTTCCCCCTTTCCCACCTTTTATGAGAGCAGGAAACTAGCAACTGAGAAGGCAGATTGCATGAAGGGAAGAAAACTGCAATTTTGCTTAACCTCTTTATGATCCCTGAAAGTACGCTTAGCTGCCCCCTTCCTCCAAAGTCATCTAATTGGCAGGAATCACACAGCGCAGGTTCATTTCTCTGCCAACCTTTTTTCTTTTCGAACAGACCGGAAGCCTGACAATACTGAAGAGTGAGAGCCTCCATCTGGCTGCAAAGCAGTAAGAGCCCCTGCAGCAGGCAGATGAATTTCATCTCACTGCCTCCCTGGGGAGCCTCGAGTCTGACCGAGGATGATCACTGCCTCAGATGGCAAACCATTCAGCTTCCACACCTCGTTAGTTCCCAGATTCCACGGTAATCCTACAAACTCCTGGCCCCCACAGCACTCTCAGCAATACCAGCCTAGTCTGTTTCTTAGAGGACTGTTAGATAATGAACATTTAATTTATATTTATCCAGATGATGTTTACCCAGACCAACAAAGAGGTGGAGGGCTCCACAGATACTCTCAAATCATCGGGTTCCGTTCAAGTACTTCAGCAAAGATACTCTGAGTGGATTCCCCCTCCTCGAAAGAGCGATGAGCACTCTGGAGACACATAATACAGTACCGGTCAATCTCCTCAAGGGCTATTAATTACATCCAGCTTCAGTCAGTTCCAAGTGCCAACCATAAGCTTTTAACTTAGCTACTTTTACAGCTAACTATCATGCCCAAGTAGAGCTGGAAGATAATAGAAATATTTTTACCTCAGCTAACTGTGGGGCTTTTTGAACTACTCATATCCTCCCCTCTGCATCTCCCAGCCCCCTTCCTGAAAGTAACAGATTTCCACCCCAAAGAGTTGTGGAACACTTAATCTGAACCAATGTGTGACTGACAATTCATTTTCTTCCTCCTCCTGTTTTTCCTGTACAGCCTCTTGTTTCCTTCAAAAGAGAGGCTTGTTTTTGACAAGGACTCTTGGGCCCATTTCAGGGTGACTCTTGAAGCTCCTCAGAATTTGTGTGAGTTCACGCTGTGTGAACCGGCCCAAGCAGCCTCATGAAGGGGTGACCAGTGAGCAGCGTGCCAGATGTTAGGACTAAGATTAAACTTGAATTAAAAAAAAAAAGTGAAATTATAGAGGATGCAGCATTTTAAGAGGGTGACAGAATTCCACATGCCCTGTCTTAGCCTTCTGCCTAAGACAAACTGAATTCAAATTCTCAACGTTACAGTTCTGCCCAAGTTGCAAGTCAAATCACCTTTGGCTTCCCCTTAAGGACAAGCGATGCCTTCCTGCTTTGAAACGGAATAGGATTAATCATCTTTTCAGCCTGAATACCATTCCCAGAGAATGCACAGATGCACCGACCCCTAAAGCAAGGCACAGTTCTGACGGCTCACCTGCCTTCCAGTCCCTTTGGAAAACTGGCACGAGAAGCTAACAAGCTAAACCAGTTACAGGGAAGATGGAGGCAACAAAATTGGATCCATGCTAGAAGCGCTCTTCAGTTCAGCTACACACATTTGAACTACTTTTAATGAAGTGTAACATCCACAAACAAGGCAAAACACTTCCTAAGAGCCGAGACATGCAAAATTCAGGTGTAGAAAGTGCAGCAGCTGGAGAGGGAGGCTAATTAAAGAAACACATGAAGGGAAGGTTTTTTCTCCTTAGGGCTCACAACACATCAGTAGATTAACAGATTTATTTTTTTTCTTAACTGGGACAAAGGCTCATTTCATTCAGAATTTACAAATTCCGGACTTCCTCACAAACTATGCCACTAAGGATGTTTGTGCTCTCTCCATCCCTTTTCTGACTTCACGGTGTGTGCGAATGAGTCATGAGTCCTTCGGTGCCTCAGCCCCACGCACATGGGCAGGTCCTTCCTTCACAAACCACTGACTGTATCTTCAGATAACCCAACCACCAAGGAACCAAAATATTTAATTTTGCAACAACACTTTGAAACACCAATGCCACGGCAGATAATTTATCTCTTGTGCCACAAAGAAATTAAGCTGGACGCTCTCAACGCACATCCCGGGAAAAAGCTATTATACCACAGATAGCACAAAACTCTAGTTATCCTTCAGTAGCTGTTCCGGTTTCATGGAGAAGAGCCAGAAGAAGAAAGATAAGGCCATTTACAAAGAGTAAGACTGTTCTCATCATGTTACTGACATACTTAATTTTAACCAACTGTTAACTTCAAAACTACCATTTCCAGACTCCATCATATCAGCTAAGTACCGGAGGGTTTCACACTGCCATACCAAGGTCCTCCCTCTGCTCCTGAAGAATTACTTCTTGTGAGTGTAATTCACTGATTCACTGATGACTACTCAGTGTCTCACGAATCAAACGTATGGCCCTCCATATCAGCTGGGATTTTCTGCACTGGCAGGCTTACAGCCCGAAAAGAAATCCAAAGCCAAGGCACCTAGAAGAGGAACTGCCAGTCTCCTTCCAGAACCTGCCATGAAGCCACTGTGATTCAGGAAGCAAACCTCACCTAAACCAGCTCCAGAACGTCAAGGTGAGTCTGATGTTTGCTCAAAGAGTAAGGCAGACAATTTTGTCATTGTGAATGTGAAATGAATTAATGACAAACACGCATGATGTGTAGGCTGTCTTTTGGATATTGGCTTCAGCCTACATGCCAGTTCAGTCTTGCCTTGCGCGAAAACTGGTAAGGCTGCTGCAAGCAGAGATTTGGGGCACAAGGGGTAAACTCTGTGTCCCCGTGCAAGAGCCCAGCACACACACCCTGCCACACCACACAAACTGGTATCAGAAAAAAGTTGGATCCCGTTGTCTGACTCAGACACCACCAAATGGTTCAGACAAAGCCAAAGGTGTTTCTAATCCCATGAAGCCTAACGGGACATTAGCTTATCGCTATCAGTATGTGAACTATCCACTTAAATACATACGCAGAGGGGTGGGTAGAAAGGACTTCAAAGGAGGATCTGACAAGGTTTACATGCTTGTAGCTACCGTGGGAAAAAACACAGAACTCAAAATGCCAGACTGCAGAGCTTCTCTAGAAGGCTAATGTCTACAGCTTTGTCCTCAGGTGCGTACACCTCGTTGAAGGATCTGCACACAGCAGCACAAGGCAAAGCCTGAATCCCACAGTATTTCAGTGTGTCTTTTCCAGTTTGCTCTGCCCCTCCTCATGAAGCTACTTTGCTTCTGTTAATATCCAGCAGGTCCCAACATGTGGTAAATCATAAAGTGTGCACTGACAGCCCAGGACACACAGGAGCAGTTTGCAAAGATTTCAGCATAAACTGCCTACCTGTACTCGGGGGCAGAATTTAAACTCCAGGTATTTCCCACTTCAAAATTATTTAAAAATTACTCCCAATCTCTGGCTAAAATAAAAAAGCCGTGGCATTTTCTCCTCGTTTGGCCTTTCAGTCTTGGAGAAGACACTGTGTGATAGGCATCACAGAAAGGGGATCAAGGAATGCTTTTCCTGCTTTGCCACCGATGCTCTGATCTTGATCACTTCTCTCTTTCTCTCAGCTTCAGCTTTCCCATGATGAAGATGTGATTAAACATGGAGTTATGGCTGTAAGCTCATTTGAATCACCCCATAAAAATAAGTTTAGAAAAGAACCATTATTAATTATCAGTTCAAAACATTGTTCTCCTTCCTTACATATTCTAAGACTTACCTTAAGCCCTGGGGAAAGGATCTGTTGCTGATTTATCTGAATCACTGCAATAGCAATGACAAGAACTATGCTTAGAAGAAGGAACACTTGGGCAACAACACTTGGGGTTCTGGTGAGCATCCTGAAACAACAAAAAGGGAAACACTTAAGGACTCTGAAAGGATTCCATGATTCTGCCTTAAGGCCTGAAGCCCTGCATCAGTTGCGACTCCTCATAAAACCTCAATGTCACCTAGAGTATGCTGCATGAAAATTCTTCTCAAGAACTGCCTGGTGTTTTGCTACCAACTTCTTATTGTCTAGAAGGGGTGTGTCTACATTGTCATGCTAATGAAGCCAGATTTCACCCTCAGGTCCCAGTCTGCTCGTTTGCCACAGTTCCTACATGTAGATGCATGCTCCTCACCTCTGGAAATGAGAGCGATGGGCAGGCTGAGGCTAGCACACGCTCAACGATCCCGTGTACACCGACAACACAGACATAACCACCTCCGTGTTCGGTGTCTCTAGAAGCTGCTTCAGCAAGAAACAAAGGGGGTTTTAAGAACGTTAAGGTAGACACCTTTCCCCTAACTGCTCATGTGTTCGTGAAGCATGTTTGCCTGCATGTGTCTGTGCATATTAATGTGGAGCCTATTATTATCACATTGCACTACACATAAAAAATATACAGCTTCTCACAGATCTTGCAATGAAAAGTTACTAAATCTAAGTAAATCTAACATGCAGTTACGCCAGACAAACCCAAAGTTGACACAAAACATTGCATACTGATGGTAAGACTGTTTATACGTTCAAATCCTCTAGAAAGGTTTTCTAGAATTCAAATGTGGTTTAGATTTCCTGCAATTTCTGTTCACCCTGTATTTTTACACATCCCTGGCCAGACTGCTCTTCACCCCAAAAGGCCTTAATACCTCCGAGTACTGACAATTCCAGAATCAACTCTTATGCTCCACAGGGGCTGAGGAGGAAAGAAGTGGCTGGTGGGAGATGGCAAGCTTAGAAGTTTCAGAGGAACACAAAAAGGAGAACTTTCCTGCCTTTCTCATTTTCAGAAACCAGTTATTTTGGCACAGAAATATCAAGTTAGCCTGGTGTGATCTATCCTGCCCCCCATCTTCTAATCCTTCCACACTGACAGCAGAGTACACCAGCGGCTGCTCAGGGCTGCCCAGCTGTTTCAGCAGTTGCCAATGCCGACCTGCGCTGCAGACAGGAGCTAAAAGGTGGTCTACAGTCCATGGCCACAGCACACCAGGTCAGCCCTGTTGTACCAATACACAGCCTCCTCCTTAGCTCCAGCTAGAGCCAGAGGGCTGAGGGAGAAGGCAGAGCAAATGCTGCTTCACAGAGTTTCCATATTCTAAACGCCATGGGTTCTCCAGCCTGTGTACCCATGGTCCAACACCTGTGGTCACGTTCGAAAGAGAAGCAAGTTACTTGTTCTGGGACTTGCTCCATTCTGAGCTTTGCCCACTGCTGTTGCTTTCCTCCTCTGTCTTCTGATTTCTGTTGTGAAATCTAACTCAGATTGGCTTTCGGAAACTCTTCATTTCAGCCTGACTCATCTCACTTCCAGAAGAGCATTTCTTATACTCATAACCCCTTTTTCTAAATCCATATGGGCTCCTCGTTTACTGCCAATCTACAGTTCCAATACTTTTCTTGGCTTGGTAATAGCTTTATTATCTTAATCATCAGTCAGTTTCAAGAGAAAATCACCAGCCACACAGATGATTTATTCATTGCTGTCCACTGCTTTACTATCCTGAGGCATTCAAACGTCATGTACACAATGCATAAATGATAGGACAAAATCTTATTTTTACTGTTAGAAAATATGTTAGCACCTGAATTGAATTCACACTGTAACCTGCAGATGATGTCAGCGCATGCTAATTGGAAGCATTTATACAGATCAGTTCATTTTTTAAAAGAGACAGCAGATTTTAACTATACATTTATGAATAACTATTTGGACAAAATACCTGTCTTTAGGGGGAGAAAAAAATGTTTTCTTTAGCTTTCAACTGTACACAGAGTTATCTGTAATTGTAAAGTAACTGAAAAGAGAACTATCTGCATGCAACGTAATATATACCAGTCACTCCTGGATCAAAGCACTGATGTTCAGCGCTGGAAAAAATAAGTCGTTGTCAAAGAAAAAAGCACTCAGGGCAAATGACTCTTTGAAAAACTAAAGCATTAGTAAAAAGCAAAGCAATAACCGCTATTATTCTACTGGCACTTGAGAACACCCGGGGTGGCTGCTGAAGTATTTGCCGCTGCATCCCTTGGCGAAGGGGAAACTGAAATCCTGGCTAGTTGCATTTCACATGTGCTTTCAGGGCACTGGGATTTGTCTTCGTCAGAGATGATTTCTCTCCTCCAAAACCTTTTTCGACAGGAGCGTATTCGCTGAGGGAGTTCATTCACTTCACTAAGCAGTCGCAAGGCAAGTGCCCAGGTAACACTGCACACTTGCTGACAAAAAGCCCAATAAAAGAGGACTTTTGATGAAGGATCTAAAAACAATTGCGTTCCATTATTAAAACAACACCAACCTGAAGCAAAAACCAGCGCACACCTATTTTTCACGCCCAGTGAAGTACACTGGGCCCTGCAGGAGTATATGGGAAGGGTCATTTTCTGCACCTTATTCGAGCAAAGGGAATGCCTGCCTGCAAAGGAAAACGGCCCCAGCCTCCTCAAGCCGCCAACATTTGGAGTTGAACACGGTTAAAGACGCGTCTGACGCGCGGCAGTGCACACCCTACGCTGAAATCCCTTTCCCCGGGTGACCTGAAGCATCCAACCCCCTTATTTCAGGCACCGGCCTGTTTGTTCGTAAGGGGGGTGGGCAAGCACCACCAACCCCCTCCCGCACAGTTACCGGAGGCAGAAACGCACGGGCGTTTACTGCAGAGGGGGTATGCAGGGGAATGCTTTCCAGGCGCTGGAAAACAAACAAACAAACAAACACCAAAATCCCAACACCCTCCGCATTTTCAAACCCGCAGTGAAAACCTGTGAGGAGGTTCCCCAGGCCTTCCTTCGGAGGAGAAATCAGGTGAAAACAAGCCCACGGACCCGAAGGTAACGGCTGTTTCCCTCAGCTCACCGCCGTCCCGGGTGAGAAAGCTGCACACGACCGCGATTTGCGAGAAAGCACAAAGTTTTCCCCCAAAAACACCCGGGGAGACGGAGACAAACACCACGCGGCCGCCTCAGCGGGGCGGTCCTCGGGCGGGAACCGCCCCCCAGCC
>NW_010267639.1:0-1901 GCF_000690775.1 Eurypyga helias
GGTGACCGGAGCCTGGGGGCTTCAGCCAGAGGTACCCTCGGCTCCTGCCCAAACGAGGGCGAACACAAACAGATTTGGGGAGAAAAAGGGTGGTTTTGAGCAACGACCGAGCGGGGCAGGGTGGGAGACAGCAAACCACGACGGCAGCTGAAGCACAACCGGTGCCGGTGACCCCGGTGCCAGTGACCCCGGTGCTGGTGACCCCGGGGTTGGTGACCCCGGTGCTGGGGTGCAGCGCGGCACAGGGCCAGGACCTTCCCCAAAACACCTGGGTTTCCATTTCAGAGACCCCAGCTCTCTTCCCAAATCCCAGCAACGTCCTCGCAGCCGCTTTTGACGACGAGTGAGCGACTTCCCAGCAGAAAAGTCTCGCAAGCTGCTCTTTTTATTCTATTTTTTTCCTTTATTTTAATATCTAAACAGGGCTCTGCGATGGAAAGATGCAATTAGGCATGGAAATAGTCCTCAATGAGCAGCAGCGAGCATCCTCGCGCCGAAGGAAATGGATTTTATTTGACCGTTTTATGAGCGGTTCGAAAATTGCATCCTGAGCATGTGCTTCAGTAGTTAAGTGCACATTAGATTCTTCATTTTCTCCCCTCCCCCCGGCCCGAAATCGCTCTAAACCAGCTCGGAAAAACACGCCGGGGAAACAAAGGCAGAGAGAAAGCGACGCAGCTTTGCTGGGAAACGGGTGCAGCTGAAAGCAAGATCCGCCCCCCCCACCGGGCTTGGAGGGAGCAGCAAAAAGGGTGCTCTGGTTTTGGGTGCACCCTGAAATTCCCCACAGAGATCCTGGGTCCCCCGTAAGGACCCATGTGGCACCGGTGGCATGGGAAGCACCAGCTCCCGGCACCTTGCTAGCACCCAACTGCTCCGGGGAGGGACGAGGACCCTCGTCCCCTCTGCCACGGACGAGCGGGGACCCTTGTCCCCCATGCCAGGAATGATTTAGGACCCTTGTCCCCTGTGCCAGGGATCAGCAGGGACCCTTGTCCCGTACTGGGAATGATTTAGGACCCTGGTCCCTTGTGCCGAGGATGAGCAGTGACCCTTGTCCCGTGCCGGGAATGATTTAGGACCCTTGTCCCCTGTGCCAGGGATCAGCAGGGACCCTTGTCCCGTACTGGGAATGATTTAGGACCCTGGTCCCCTGTGCCGGGGACGAGCAAGGACCTTTGTCCCCTGTGCCGGGGACGAGCAGGGACCCTTGTCCCCTGTGCCAGGGACAAGCGAGGACCCTTGTCCCCTGTGCTGGGGATGAGCAGGGACCCTTGTCCCATGCCGGGAATGATTTAGGACCCTTGTCCCCTGTTCCAGGGACGAGCGAGGACCCTTGTCCCCTGTGCCTGGGATGAGCAGGGACACTCGTCCCCTGTGCCGGGAATGATTTAGGACCCTGGTCCCCGGTGCCAGGGACGCGCGAAGACCTCACGACCCACCCCGGTCCCTCCGTACCTTCTTCCCGATGAGCTTCTTGCGCAGGAATTCCCGGGCCTCAAACATGTAGGGAATGTCGTAGAGGGGCCTCAGCTTCCTGTTCTTGTCCTGCAGCAGGGGCAGAGAGGGGACACAGGTCAGGGGAACCCCCAAAACCGCACTGAGCATCCCCGGGAGGGGATACACCAAAGCTGCTGCACCCAGCTCCCCCTGCCCGCTCCTATGGGTGCCCTCCGGCTCCGGCACCCCAGGGTGGGCTCCGAGACATCTCCGCAGCCCCACATCTGCCGAAACCCCGAGGGGAGCCCCTGGAGCATCCCCCTCTCCCCACACACAGCACCCCCTCCCCACATGCAGCACCGTCTCCCTGCACACAGCACCCCTTCCCCCGGCACAGCACCCTCTCTCCGTGCACAGCACCCCTTCCTCACATAACGCACTCCCTCCCCAGGCACCACACC
>NW_010267639.1:2012-2692 GCF_000690775.1 Eurypyga helias
GGCACAGCACCCTCTCTCCGTGCACAGCACCCCTTCCTCACATAAAGCACCCCCTCCCCAGGCACAGCACCCTCTCCCCGTGCCCACAGGAGGGGAAAATACAGCTCCAAGAGCTCTGAGAGCTGTGCAAGCCGGGTATGCGGCCTCTGCTCCTGCCTCGAAGCTGATCGTTAGATGAGCTCGTTATCAGCCAGTGATTAACAGCCCTCGCAGGATGAGATGCCCAGGGAAGGGAAGCAGAGGGCATCTGGCCGCTGGGCCCTCTCACGGAGATAAAATTCCCTCAAAGGCTGGATAAAAGGGGAGTTTTCCAGCAGAAGCATCAGCGGGGATTTGGGAACGCTGCGGGATCGGGAAAAAGGGTGCATGGCATCGCACGGCACCGCACGGCTGCAGCCGCACGAGCTTTGGGCAGCTCTCGTGGAGCAGGATTGGCGGCAGCGAGCCCGGGGAACTATATGGGATCATATATAAGGTGTACAAGGGATGCTCTATAGGACACGGGATGCTGCTTGCCCTCCCCCCTCGGCCCCTGGGAGCCCCCGGCACCCCAACGGGCTCCGTGGCACGGCACAGCACAGCATGGCACAGCACAGTATGGCATGGCACAGCATGATACGGCACGGTATGGCATGGCACGGCATGGCACGGTATGGCGTGGTACGGCACGGGATGGCACA
>NW_010267639.1:3019-3530 GCF_000690775.1 Eurypyga helias
ACTGACCCCTAGGCCCTGGTTTTGCCTGGGGGCTGCAGGCAGGGGTCCAGGCAGGAATCCAGACAGGAATCCAGACAGGAATCCAGGCAGGAATCCCTCCTGCCTGGTCACCTTCCCTGAGAACACCCGAGCAGGTGTCCAGCAAAAGGCTGGAGCAGGCGCGTAGCAGAGTCCCTGGTCACCCTCCCCGCATGGCAGCGCATCGCTCAAGGGCATGGGCAGGGGCTCATGTCCCAGCCAGAAGAGAGACAGGGTGGGGACTGAGCTGCCACCAAGGCACCAACACTGTCCCCCAGGCCCTGGTTTTGCCTGGGGGCTGCAGGCAGGGGTCCAGGCAGGAATCCAGACAGGAATCCAGACAGGAATCCAGGCAGGAATCCCTCCTGCCTGGTCACCTTCCCTGAGAACACCCGAGCAGGTGTCCAGCAAAAGGCTGGAGCAGGCGCGTAGCAGAGTCCCTGGTCACCCTCCCTGTGATGAGGCTTCGGGGAACTGCACCCCCAGGCACCGA
>NW_010267639.1:3556-4781 GCF_000690775.1 Eurypyga helias
TTTGGAGCCACCACCCCCATGAGCCTGTCCCCCCCAAACCGTGCCACCACCACGCTGGCACAATGGACCTGGCTTTGAAAGAGGTGCCGAGGGGCACCATTCCCAGAGGGAAAACCTGCTCCCTCGCTGGTGGTGTGCAGGGTTTTGGATAAACTGCAGCACCAGCACCGTTATGGTTATGATGTCTTTGAGCCCTGCTGGCATACGAGGGGAGGAAGGAAGGAGAAGAGAACCCAACCAACCGAACCCAACTCAACCCAACCCAACTCAACCCAACTCAACTCAACCAACGCCACCCCACCACATACAAACTCAACCCAACCCAACTCAATCCAACCCAACCCAACCCAACCCAACTCAACTCAACCCAACCCAACTCAACTCAACCCAACTCAACTCAACTCAACCCAACCCAACCCAACTCAACCAAACTCACCCCAACCCTGGACCCAACCCCGGGAGCTCCCCAGCCCACACCGGTGAAGAACAGCCCATGGCACATTGCTCAGCTTGCTGGCATGATGCCATGGGGCATGACACCACCCCACAACCCCCCCACCTTGCCAAGCTGGAGAGGAATACACTGAGAAAAGGCAGATAAGGCAAAACCAGCAAGAAATGAAGGAAAGGGATCAGATGGGAGAGGGAGCAAGTGGACAAAGACACGCCGGCACTCGTGCTCCAAATTCTTCCGCAATGAATGAGGCTTTGACAGAGTTCATTGTGGCCTCAACGCCATTCCCTCCTCTGCCCCACATCGCCACTCAACCAGCACCACAGCCCCTGCCAGTGGTGATGGGAAGGGGATGGATCCCATGGGGCATCCCCACCAGCAGCAGTGAGTGAGCACTGCACCCAGTGCCAAATTCGTCTCCGGGTGAGGCTCCCGCTCCATGCCACGGCTGAAAATCCCTTTGTAGGGCAAGTCCCAAGCCTGGCAGGGTGTGGGACTGGCAGAGACGGGATTTCTTCCGGAAAGGAGCTTTTATGCATGCCGGGACCAGCTCAGTATTACTCATGGCACCAAAAAGCTTCCTGGCACCTCATGAGAGGGGCTGGATGAAGCCGGCACGGAGCTGTGGCAGGTGGCATGGGATGTGGTGCCAGTGAGCCGAACCCGGAGCCAGTTTTCCGGCAAGGAGAGAGCTTTTTCCCTCACGCCAGGTGAAATAAAGCTCTGGCTGAGCACACGGGGATGGCCGGGAGCGGGGTGGCCAGGGGGAAG